>NW_027469475.1:0-129439 GCF_051020765.1 Lasioglossum baleicum | reverse complement strand
CGCAGGTTTTTTGGGATGCGCATGGCTAGTCGAGCAAAAACACGTGCGAGAGGATGCATCCCGCAGGCTAGTCGAGTAAAAACACGTGCGAGAGGATGCATCCCGCAGGCTAGTCGAGCACAAACACGTGCGAGGTTTTGTGGGATGCGCATGCGCAGGTTTTGTGGGATGCGCATGCGCAGATTTTTTGGGATGCGCATGCGCAGGTTTTTTGGGGATGCGCATGGCTAGTCGAGCAAAAACACGTGCGAGAGGATGCATCCGCAGGCTAGTCGAGTAAAAACACGTGCGAGAGGATGCATCCCGCAGGCTAGTCGAGCAAAAACACGTGCGAGAGGATGCATCCCGCAGGCTAGTCGAGCAAAAACACGTGCGAGAGGATGCATCCCGCAGGCTAGTCGAGTAAAAACACGTGCGAGATGATGCATCCCGCAGGCTAGTCGAGCACAAACACGTGCGAGAGGATGCATCCCGCAGGCTAGTCGAGCAAAAACACGTGCGAGAGGATGCATCCCGCAGGGCTAGTCGAGTAATAAACACGTGCGAAAGGATGCATCCCGCAGTCTAGTCGAGCACAAACACGTGCGAGGTTTTGTGGGATGCGCATGCGCAGGTTTTGTGGGATGCGCATGCGCAGATTTTTTGGGATGCGCATGCGCAGGTTTTTTGGGATGCGCATGGCTAGTCGAGCAAAAACACGTGCGAGAGGATGCATCCCGCAGGCTAGTCGAGTAAAAACACGTGCGAGAGGATGCATCCCGCAGGCTAGTCGAGTAAAAACACGTGCGAGAGGATCCATCCCGCAGGCTAGTCGAGCACAAACACGTGCGAGAGGATGCATCCGCAGGCTAGTCGAGCAAAAACACGTGCGAGAGGATGCATCCCGCAGGCTAGTCGAGTAAAAACACGTGCGAGACGATGCATCCCGCAGGCTAGTCGAGTAAAAACACGTGCGAGAGGATGCATCCCGCAGGCTAGTCGAGTAAAAACACGTGCGAGAGGATGCATCCCGCTGGCTAGTCGAGTAAAAAACACGTGCGAGGTTTTGTGGGATGCGCATGCGCAGGTTTTTTGGGATGCGCATGGCTAGTCGAGCAAAAACACGTGCGAGAGGATGCATCCCGCAGGCTAGTCGAGTAAAAACACGTGCGAGAGGATGCATCCCGCAGGCTAGTCGAGTAAAAACACGTGCGAGGTTTTGTGGGATGCGCATGCGCAGGTTTTTTGGGATGCGCATGTGCAGGTTTTTTGGGATGCGCATGGCTAGTCGAGCAAAAACACGTGCGAGAGGATGCATCCCGCAGGCTAGTCGAGTAAAAACACGTGCGAGAGGATGCATCCCGCAGGCTAGTGGAGTAAAAACACGTGCGAGAGGATGCATCCCGCAGGCTAGTCGAGTAAAAACACGTGCGAGATGATGCATCCCGCAGGCTAGTCGAGTAAAAACACGTGCGAGGTTTTGTGGGATGCGCATGCGCAGGTTTTTTGGGATGCGCATGGCTAGTCGATCAAAAACACGTGCGAGAGGATGCATCCCGCAGGCTAGTCGAGTAAAAACACGTGCGAGAGGATGCATCCCGCAGGCTAGTCGAGTAAAAACACGTGCGAGAGGATGCATCCCGCAGGCTAGTCGAGCAAAAACACGTGCGAGAGGATGCATCCCGCAGGCTAGGTCGAGTAAAAACACGTGCGAGAGGATGCATCCCGCAGGCTAGTCGAGCACAAACACGTGCGAGAGGATGCATCCCCGCAGGCTAGTCGAGCAAAACACGTGCGAGAGGATGCATCCCGCAGGCTAGTCGAGTAAAAACACGTGCGAAAGGATGCATCCCGCAGTCTAGTCGAGCACAAACACGTGCGAGGTTTTGTGGGATGCGCATGCGCAGGTTTTGTGGGATGCGCATGCGCAGATTTTTTGGGATGCGCATGCGCAGGTTTTTTGGGATGCGCATGGCTAGTCGAGCAAAAACACGTGCGAGAGGATGCATCCCGCAGCGTAGTCGAGTAAAAACACGTGCGAGAGGATGCATCCCGCAGGCTAGTCGAGCAAAAACACGTGCGAGAGGATGCATCCCGCAGGCTAGTCGAGCAAAACACGTGCGAGAGGATGCATCCCGCAGGCTAGTCGAGTAAAAACACGTGCGAGAGGATGCATCCCGCAGGCTAGTCGAGCACAAACACGTGCGAGAGGATGCATCCGCCAGGCTAGTCGAGCAAAACACGTGCGAGAGGATGCATCCCGCAGGCTAGTCGAGTAAAACACGTGCGAAAGGATGCATCCGCAGTCTAGTCGAGCACAAACACGTGCGAGGTTTTGTGGATGCGCATGCGAGGTTTTGTGGGATGCGCATGCGCAGGTTTTTTGGGATGCGCATGTGCAGGTTTTTGGGATGCGCATGGCTAGTCAAGCAAAAACACGTGCGAGAGGATGCATCCCGCAGGCTAGTCGAGTAAAAACACGTGCGAGAGGATGCATCCCGCAGGCTAGTGGAGTAAAAACACGTGCGAGAGGATGCATCCCGCAGGCTAGTCGAGTAAAAACACGTGCGAGATGATGCATCCCGCAGGCTAGTCGAGTAAAAACACGTGCGAGGTTTTGTGGGGATGCGCATGCGCAGGTTTTTTGGGATGCGCATGGCTAGTCGATCAAAAACACGTGCGAGAGGATGCATCCATCAGGGTAGTCGAGTAAAAACACGTGCGAGAGGATGCATCCCGCAGGCTAGTCGAGTAAAAACACGTGCGAGAGGATGCATCCCGCAGGCTAGTCGAGCAAAAACACGTGCGAGAGGTGCATCCCGCAGGCTAGTCGAGTAAAAACACGTGCGAGAGGATGCATCCCGCAGGCTAGTCGAGCACAAACACGTGCGAGAGGATGCATCCGCAGGCTAGTCGAGCAAAAACACGTGCGAGAGGATGCATCCCGCAGGCTAGTCGAGCAAAAACACGTGCGAGAGGATGCATCCCGCAGGCTAGTCTAAGTAAGAAAAAACACGTGCGAGAGGATGCATCCCGCAGGCTAGTCGAGCACAAACACGTGCGAGAGGATGCATCCCGCAGGCTAGTCGAGCAAAAACACGTGCGAGAGGATGCATCCCGCAGGCTAGTCGAGTAAAAAACACGTGCGAAAGGATGCATCCCGCAGTCTAGTCGAGCACAAACACGTGCGAGGTTTTGTGGGATGCGCATGCGCAGGTTTTGTGGGATGCGCATGCGCAGATTTTTTGGGATGCGCATGCGCAGGTTTTTGGGATGCGCATGGCTAGTCGAGCAAAAACACGTGCGAGAGGATGCATCCGCAGGCTAGTCGAGTAAAAACACGTGCGAGAGGATCCATCCCGCAGGCTAGTCGAGCACAAACACGTGCGAGAGGATGCATCCCGCAGGCTAGTCGAGCAAAAACACGTGCGAGAGGATGCATCCCGCAGGCTAGTCGAGTAAAAACACGTGCGAGACGATGCATCCCGCAGGCTAGTCGAGTAAAAAACACGTGCGAGAGGATGCATCCCGCAGGCTAGTCGAGTAAAAACACGTGCGAGAGCGATGCATCCCGCAGGCTAGTCGAGTAAAAACACGTGCGAGGTTTTGTGGGATGCGCATGCGCAGGTTTTTTGGGATGCGCATGGCTAGTCGAGCAAAAACACGTGCGAGAGGATGCATCCCGCAGGCTAGTCGAGTAAAAACACGTGCGAGAGGATGCATCCCGCAGGCTAGTCGAGTAAAAACACGTGCGAGGTTTTGTGGGATGCGCATGCGCAGGTTTTTTGGATGCGCATGTGCAGGTTTTTTGGGATGCGCATGGCTAGTCGAGCAAAAACACGTGCGAGAGGATGCATCCCGCAGGCTAGTCGAGTAAAAACACGTGCGAAAGGATGCATCCCGCAGTCTAGTCGAGCACAAACACGTGCGAGGTTTTGTGGGATGCGCATGCGAGGTTTTGTGGGATGCGCATGCGCAGGTTTTTTGGGATGCGCATGTGCAGGTTTTTTTGGGATGCGCATGGCTAGTCAAGCAAAAACACGTGCGAGAGGATGCATCCCGCAGGCCTAGTCGAGTAAAAACACGTGCGAAGAGGATGCATCCCGCAGGCTAGTGGAGTAAAAACACGTGCGAGAGGATGCATCCCGCAGGCTAGTCGAGTAAAAACACGTGCGAGATGATGCATCCCGCAGGCTAGTCGAGTAAAAACACGTGCGAGGTTTTGTGGGATGCGCATGCGCAGGTTTTTTGGGATGCGCATGGCTAGTCGATCAAAAACACGTGCGAGAGGATGCATCCATCAGGGTAGTCGAGTAAAAACACGTGCGAGAGGATGCATCCCGCAGGCTAGTCGAGTAAAAACACGTGCGAGAGGATGCATCCCGCAGGCTAGTCGAGCAAAAACACGTGCGAGAGGATGCATCCCGCAGGCTAGTCGAGTAAAAACACGTGCGAGAGGATGCATCCCGCAGGCTAGTCGAGCACAAACACGTGCGAGAGGATGCATCCCGCAGGCTAGTCGAGCAAAAACACGTGCGAGAGGATGCATCCCGCAGGCTAGTCGAGTAAAAACACGTGCGAAAGGATGCATCCCGCAGTCTAGTCGAGCACAAACACGTGCGAGGTTTTGTGGGATGCGCATGCGCAGGTTTTGTGGGATGCGCATGCGCAGATTTTTTGGGATGCGCATGCGCAGGTTTTTTGGGATGCGCATGGCTAGTCGAGCAAAAACACGTGCGAGAGGATGCATCCCGCTGGCTAGTCGAGTAAAAACACGTGCGAGAGGATGCATCCCGCAGGCTAGTCGAGCAAAAACACGTGCGAGAGGATGCATCCCGCAGGCTAGTCGAGCAAAAACACGTGCGAGAGGATGCATCCCGCAGGCTAGTCGAGTAAAAACACGTGCGAGAGGATGCATCCCGCAGGCTAGTCGAGCACAAACACGTGCGAGAGGATGCATCCCGCAGGCTAGTCGAGCAAAAACACGTGCGAGAGGATGCATCCCGCAGGCTAGTCGAGTAAAAACACGTGCGAAAGGATGCATCCCGCAGTCTAGTCGAGCACAAACACGTGCGAGGTTTTGTGGGATGCGCATGCGCAGGTTTTGTGGGATGCGCATGCGCAGATTTTTTGGGATGCGCATGCGCAGGTTTTTTGGGATGCGCATGGCTAGTCGAGCAAAAACACGTGAGAGAGGATGCATCCCGCAGGCTAGTCGAGTAAAAACACGTGCGAGAGGATGCATCCCGCAGGCTAGTCGAGTAAAAACACGTGCGAGGTTTTGTGGGATGCGCATGCGCAGGTTTTTTGGGATGCGCATGGCTAGTCGAGCAAAAACACGTGCGAGAGGATGCATCCCGCAGGCTAGTCGAGTAAAAACACGTGCGAGAGGATGCATCCCGCAGGCTAGTCGAGCACAAACACGTGCGAGAGGATGCATCCCGCAGGCTAGTCGAGCAAAAACACGTGCGAGAGGATGCATCCCGCAGGCTAGTCGAGTAAAAACACGTGCGAGACGATGCATCCCGCAGGCTAGTCGAGTAAAAACACGTGCGAGCGGATGCATCCCGCAGGCTAGTCGAGTAAAAACACGTGCGAGAGGATGCATCCCGCAGGCTAGTCGAGTAAAAACACGTGCGAGGTTTTGTGGGATGCGCATGCGCAGGTTTTTTGGGATGCGCATGGCTAGTCGAGCAAAAACACGTGCGAGAGGATGCATCCCGCAGGCTAGTCGAGTAAAAACACGTGCGAGAGGATGCATCCCGCAGGCTAGTCGAGTAAAAACACGTGCGAGGTTTTGTGGGATGCGCATGCGCAGGTTTTTTGGGATGCGCATGTGCAGGTTTTTTGGGATGCGCATGGCTAGTCGAGCAAAAACACGTGCGAGAGGATGCATCCCGCAGGCTAGTCGAGTAAAAACACGTGCGAGAGGATGCATCCCGCAGGCTAGTCGAGCACAAACACGTGCGAGAGGATGCATCCCGCAGGCTAGTCGAGCAAAAACACGTGCGAGAGGATGCATCCCGCAGGCTAGTCGAGTAAAAACACGTGCGAAAGGATGCATCCCGCAGTCTAGTCGAGCACAAACACGTGCGAGGTTTTGTGGGATGCGCATGCGCAGGTTTTGTGGGATGCGCATGCGCAGATTTTTTGGGATGCGCATGCGCAGGTTTTTTGGGATGCGCATGGCTAGTCGAGCAAAAACACGTGCGAGAGGATGCATCCCGCAGGCTAGTAGAGTAAAAACACGTGCGAGAGGATGCATCCCGCAGGCTAGTCGAGTAAAAACACGTGCGAGGTTTTGTGGGATGCGCATGCGCAGGTTTTTTGGGATGCGCATGGCTAGTCGAGCAAAAACACGTGCGAGAGGATGCATCCCGCAGGCTAGTCGAGTAAAAACACGTGCGAGAGGATGCATCCCGCAGGCTAGTCGAGCACAAACACGTGCGAGAGGATGCATCCCGCAGGCTAGTCGAGCAAAAACACGTGCGAGAGGATGCATCCCGCAGGCTAGTCGAGTAAAAACACGTGCGAAAGGATGCATCCCGCAGTCTAGTCGAGCACAAACACGTGCGAGGTTTTGTGGGATGCGCATGCGCAGGTTTTGTGGGATGCGCATGCGCAGATTTTTTGGGATGCGCATGCGCAGGTTTTTTGGGATGCGCATGGCTAGTCGAGCAAAAACACGTGCGAGAGGATGCATCCCGCAGGCTAGTCGAGTAAAAACACGTGCGAGAGGATGCATCCCGCAGGCTAGTCGAGTAAAAACACGTGCGAGGTTTTGTGGGATGCGCATGCGCAGGTTTTTTGGGATGCGCATGCGCAGGTTTTTTGGGATGCGCATGGCTAGTCGAGCAAAAACACGTGCGAGAGGATGCATCCCGCAGGCTAGTAGAGTAAAAACACGTGCGAGAGTATGCATCCCGCAGGCTAGTCGAGTAAAAACACGTGCGAGGTTTTGTGGGATGCGCATGCGCAGGTTTTTTGGGATGCGCATGTGCAGGTTTTTTGGGATGCGCATGGCTAGTCGAGCAAAAACACGTGCGAGAGGATGCATCCCGCAGGCTAGTCGAGTAAAAACACGTGCGAGAGGATGCATCCCGCAGGCTAGTGGAGTAAAAACACGTGCGAGAGGATGCATCCCGCAGGCTAGACGAGTAAAAACACGTGCGAGATGATGCATCCCGCAGGCTAGTCGAGTAAAAACACGTGCGAGGTTTTGTGGGATGCGCATGCGCAGGTTTTGTGGGATGCGCATGCGCAGGTTTTGTGGGATGCGCATGCGCAGGTTTTTTGGGATGCGCATGTGCAGGTTTTTTGGGATGCGCATGGCTAGTCGAGCAAAAACACGTGTGAGAGGATGCATCCCGCAGGCTAGTCGAGTAAAAACACGTGCGAGAGGATGCATCCCGCAGGCTAGTCGAGTAAAAACACGTGCGAAAGGATGCATCCCGCAGGCTAGTCGAGCACAAACACGTGCGAGGTTTTGTGGGATGCGCATGCGCAGATTTTTTGGGATGCGCATGCGCAGGTTTTTTGGGATGCGCATGGCTAGTCGAGCAACAACACGTGCGAGAGGATGCATCCCGCAGGCTAGTCGAGTAAAAACACGTGCGAGAGGATGCATCCCGCAGGCTAGTCGAGTAAAAACACGTGCGAGAGGATGCATCCCGCAGGCTAGTCGAGTAAAAACACGTGCGAGAGGATGCATCCCGCAGGCTAGACGAGTAAAAACACGTGCGAGGTTTTGTGGGATGCGCATGCGCAGGTTTTTTGGGATGCGCATGCGCAGGTTTTTTGGGATGCGCATGGCTAGTCGAGCAAAAACACGTGCGAGAGGATGCATCCCGCAGGCTAGTCGAGTAAAAACACGTGCGAGGTTTTGTGGGATGCGCATGCGCAGGTTTTGTGGGATGCGCATGCGCAGGTTTTTTGGGATGCGCATGTGCAGGTTTTTTGGGATGCGCATGGCTAGTCGAGCAAAAACACGTGCGAGAGGATGCATCCCGCAGGCTAGTCGAGCACAAACACGTGCGAGGTTTTGTGGGATGCGCATGCGCAGGTTTTGTGGGATGCGCATGCGCAGATTTTTTGGGATGCGCATGCGCAGGTTTTTTGGGATGCGCATGGCTAGTCGAGCAAAAACACGTGCGAGAGGATGCATCCCGCAGGCTAGCCGAGCAAAAACACGTGCGAGAGGATGCATCCCGCAGGCTAGTCGAGTAAAAACACGTGCGAGGTTTTGTGGGATGCGCATGCGCAGGTTTTGTGCGATGCGCATGCGCAGGTTTTTTGGGATGCGCATGTGCAGGTTTTTTGGGATGCGCATGGCTAGTCGAGCAAAAACACGTGCGAGAGGATGCATCCCGCAGGCTAGCCGAGCAAAAACACGTGCGAGAGGATGCATCCCGCAGGCTAGTCGAGTAAAAACACGTGCGAGAGGATGCATCCCGCAGGCTAGTCGAGTAAAAACACGTGCGAGGTTTTGTGGGATGCGCATGCGCAGGTTTTGTGGGATGGGCATGCGCAGGTTTTTTGGGATGCGCATGGCTAGTCGAACAAAAACACGTGCGAGAGGATGCATCCCGCAGGCTAGTCGAGTAAAAACACGTGCGAAAGGATGCATCCCGCAGTCTAGTCGAGCACAAACACGTGCGAGGTTTTGTGGGATGCGCTTCGCAGGTTTTGTGGGATGCGCATGCGCAGATTTTTTGGGATGCGCATGCGCAGGTTTTTTGGGATGCGCATGGCTAGTCGAGCAAAAACACGTGCGAGAGGATGCATCCCGCAGGCTAGTCGAGCAAAAACACGTGCGAGAGGATGCATCCCGCAGGCTAGTCGAGTAAAAACACGTGCGAAAGGATGCATCCCGCAGGCTAGTCGAGCACAAACACGTGCGAGGTTTTGTGGGATGCGCATGCGCAGGTTTTGTGGGATGCGCATTCGCAGATTTTTTGGGATGCGCATGCGCAGGTTTTTTGGGATGCACATGGCTAGTCGAGCAAAAACACGTGCGAGAGGATGCATCCCGCAGGCTAGTCGAGTAAAAACACGTGCGAGAGGATGCATCCCGCAGGCTAGTCGAGTAAAAACACGTGCGAGAGGATGCATCCCGCAGGCTAGTCGAGTAAAAACACGTGCGAGGTTTTGTGGGATGCGCATGCGCAGGTTTTTTGGGATGCGCATGGCTAGTCGAGCAAAAACACGTGCGAGAGGATGCATCCCGCAGGCTAGCCGAGCAAAAACACGTGCGAGAGGATGCATCCCGCAGGCTAGTCGAGTAAAAACACGTGCGAGGTTTTGTGGGATGCGCATGCGCAGGTTTTGTGGGATGCGCATGCGCAGGTTTTTTGGGATGCGCATGTGCAGGTTTTTTGGGATGCGCATGGCTAGCCGAGCAAAAACACGTGCGAGAGGATGCATCCCGCAGGCTAGTCGAGTAAAAACACGTGCGAGAGGATGCATCCCGCAGGCTAGTCGAGTAAAAACACGTGCGAGGTTTTGTGGGATGCGCATGCGCAGGTTTTGTGGGATGCGCATGCGCAGGTTTTTTGGGATGCGCATGTGCAGGTTTTTTGGGATGCACATGGCTAGTCGAGCAAAAACACGTGCGAGAGGATGCATCCCGCAGGCTAGTCGAGTAAAAACACGTGCGAGAGGATGCATCCCGCAGGCTAGTCGAGTAAAAACACGTGCGAGGTTTTGTGGGATGCGCATGCGCAGGTTTTGTGGGATGCGCATGCGCAGGTTTTTTGGGATGCGCATGCGCAGGTTTTTTGGGATGCGCATGGCTAGTCGAGCAAAAACACGTGCGAGAGGATGCATCCCGCAGGCTAGTCGAGCATAAACACGTGGGAGAGGATGCATCCCGCAGGCTAGTCGAGTAAAAACACGTGGGAGAGGATGCATCCCGCAGGCTAGCCGAGCAAAAACACGTGCGAGGTTTTGTGGGATGCGCATGCGCAGGTTTTGTGCGATGCGCATGCGCAGGTTTTTTGGGATGCGCATGCGCAGGTTTTTTGGGATGCGCATGGCTAGTCGAGCAAAAACACGTGCGAGAGGATGCATCCCGCAGGCTAGCCGAGCAAAAACACGTGCGAGAGGATGCATCCCGCAGGCTAGTCGAGTAAAAACACGTGCGAGGTTTTGTGGGATGCGCATGCGCAGGTTTTGTGCGATGCGCATGCGCAGGTTTTTTGGGATGCGCATGTGCAGGTTTTTTGGGATGCGCATGGCTAGTCGAGCAAAAACACGTGCGAGAGGATGCATCCCGCAGGCTAGCCGAGCAAAAACACGTGCGAGAGGATGCATCCCGCAGGCTAGTCGAGTAAAAACACGTGCGAGAGGATGCATCCCGCAGGCTAGTCGAGTAAAAACACGTGCGAGGTTTTGTGGGATGCGCATGCGCAGGTTCTGTGGGATGGGCATGCGCAGGTTTTTTGGGATGCACATGGCTAGTCGAGCAAAAACACGTGCGAGAGGATGCATCCCGCAGGCTAGTCGAGTAAAAACACGTGCGAGAGGATGCATCCCGCAGGCTAGTCGAGTAAAAACACGTGCGAGGTTTTGTGGGATGCGCATGCGCAGGTTTTGTGGGATGCGCATGCGCAGGTTTTTTGGGATGCGCATGTGCAGGTTTTTTGGGATGCACATGGCTAGTCGAGCAAAAACACGTGCGAGAGGATGCATCCCGCAGGCTAGTCGAGTAAAAACACGTGCGAGAGGATGCATCCCGCAGGCTAGTCGAGTAAAAACACGTGCGAGGTTTTGTGGGATGCGCATGCGCAGGTTTTGTGGGATGCGCATGCGCAGGTTTTTTGGGATGCGCATGCGCAGGTTTTTTGGGATGCGCATGGCTAGTCGAGCAAAAACACGTGCGAGAGGATGCATCCCGCAGGCTAGTCGAGCATAAACACGTGGGAGAGGATGCATCCCGCAGGCTAGTCGAGTAAAAACACGTGGGAGAGGATGCATCCCGCAGGCTAGCCGAGCAAAAACACGTGCGAGAGGATGCATCCCGCAGGCTAGTCGAGTAAAAACACGTGCGAGAGGATGCATCCCGCAGGCTAGTCGAGTAAAAACACGTGCGAGGTTTTGTGGGATGCGCATGCGCAGGTTTTGTGGGATGGGCATGCGCAGGTTTTTTGGGATGCGCATGGCTAGTCGAGCAAAAACACGTGCGAGAGGATGCATCCCGCAGGCTAGTCGAGTAAAAACACGTGCGAAAGGATGCATCCCGCAGTCTAGTCGAGCACAAACACGTGCGAGGTTTTGTGGGATGCGCTTCGCAGGTTTTGTGGGATGCGCATGCGCAGATTTTTTGGGATGCGCATGCGCAGGTTTTTTGGGATGCGCATGGCTAGTCGAGCAAAAACACGTGCGAGAGGATGCATCCCGCAGGCTAGTCGAGCAAAAACACGTGCGAGAGGATGCATCCCGCAGGCTAGTCGAGTAAAAACACGTGCGAAAGGATGCATCCCGCAGGCTAGTCGAGCACAAACACGTGCGAGGTTTTGTGGGATGCGCATGCGCAGGTTTTGTGGGATGCGCATTCGCAGATTTTTTGGGATGCGCATGCGCAGGTTTTTTGGGATGCACATGGCTAGTCGAGCAAAAACACGTGCGAGAGGATGCATCCCGCAGGCTAGTCGAGTAAAAACACGTGCGAGAGGATGCATACCGCAGGCTAGTCGAGTAAAAACACGTGCGAGAGGATGCATCCCGCAGGCTAGTCGAGTAAAAACACGTGCGAGGTTTTGTGGGATGCGCATGCGCAGGTTTTTTGGGATGCGCATGGCTAGTCGAGCAAAAACACGTGCGAGAGGATGCATCCCGCAGCCTAGCCGAGCAAAAACACGTGCGAGAGGATGCATCCCGCAGGCTAGTCGAGTAAAAACACATGCGAGGTTTTGTGGGATGCGCATGCGCAGGTTTTGTGGGATGCGCATGCGCAGGTTTTTTGGGATGCGCATGTGCAGGTTTTTTGGGATGCGCATGGCTAGCCGAGCAAAAACACGTGCGAGAGGATGCATCCCGCAGGCTAGTCGAGTAAAAACACGTGCGAGAGGATGCATCCCGCAGGCTAGTCGAGTAAAAACACGTGCGAGAGGATGCATCCCGCAGGCTAGTCGAGCAAAAACACGTGCGAGAGGATGCATCCCGCAGGCTAGTCGAGTAAAAACACGTGCGAGAGGATGCATCCCGCAGGCTAGTCGAGTAAAAACACGTGCGAGGTTTTGTGGGATGCGCATGCGCAGGTTTTGTGGGATGCGCATGCGCAGGTTTTTTGGGATGCGCATGTGCAGGTTTTTTGGGATGCACATGGCTAGTCGAGCAAAAACACGTGCGAGAGGATGCATCCCGCAGGCTAGTCGAGTAAAAACACGTGCGAGAGGATGCATCCCGCAGGCTAGTCGAGTAAAAACACGTGCGAGGTTTTGTGGGATGCGCATGCGCAGGTTTTGTGGGATGCGCATGCGCAGGTTTTTTGGGATGCGCATGCGCAGGTTTTTTGGGATGCGCATGCGCAGGTTTTTTGGGATGCGCATGGCTAGTCGAGCAAAAACACGTGCGAGAGGATGCGTCCCGCAGGCTAGTCGAGCATAAACACGTGGGAGAGGATGCATCCCGCAGGCTAGTCGAGTAAAAACACGTGCGAGAGGATGCATCCCGCAGGCTAGTCGAGCACAAACACGTGCGAGAGGATGCATCCCGCAGGCTAGTCGAGCAAAAACACGTGCGAGAGGATGCATCCCGCAGGCTAGTCGAGCACAAACACGTGCGAGGTTTTGTGGGATGCGCATGCGCAGGTTTTGTGGGATGCGCATTCGCAGATTTTTTGGGATGCGCATGCGCAGGTTTTTTGGGATGCGCATGGCTAGTCGAGCAAAAACACGTGCGAGAGGATGCATCCCGCAGGCTAGCCGAGCAAAAACACGTGCGAGAGGATGCATCCCGCAGGCTAGTCGAGTAAAAACACGTGCGAGGTTTTGTGGGATGCGCATGCGCAGGTTTTGTGGGATGCGCATGCGCAGGTTTTTTGGGATGCGCATGTGCAGGTTTTTTGGGATGCGCATGGCTAGCCGAGCAAAAACACGTGCGAGAGGATGCATCCCGCAGGCTAGTCGAGTAAAAACACGTG
The DNA here is from genome assembly GCF_051020765.1 of Lasioglossum baleicum. Taxonomy (NCBI): domain Eukaryota; kingdom Metazoa; phylum Arthropoda; class Insecta; order Hymenoptera; family Halictidae; genus Lasioglossum; species Lasioglossum baleicum. The sequence goes on along the minus strand of NW_027469475.1, from coordinate 116,319 downwards.
CGAGAGGATGCATCCCGCAGGCTAGTCGAGTAAAAACACGTGCGAGGTTTTGTGGGATGCGCATACGCAGGTTTTGTGGGATGCGCATGCGCAGGTTTTTTGGGATGCGCATGCGCAGGTTTTGTGGGATGCGCATGCGCAGGTTTTTTGGGATGCGCATGCGCAGGTTTTTTGGGATGCGCATGGCTAGTCGAGCAAAAACACGTGCGAGAGGATGCATCCCGCAGGCTAGTCGAGTAAAAACACGTGCGAGAGGATGCATCCCGCAGGCTAGTCGAGTAAAAACACGTGCGAGGTTTTGTGGGATGCGCATGCGCAGGTTTTTTGGGATGCGCATGTGCAGGTTTTTTGGGATGCGCATGGCTAGTCGAGCAAAAGCACGTGCGAGAGGATGCATCCCGCAGGCTAGTCGAGTAAAAACACGTGCGAGAGGATGCATCCCGCAGGCTAGTGGAGTAAAAACACGTGCGAGAGGATGCATCCCGCAGGCTAGTCGAGTAAAAACACGTGCGAGATGATGCATCCCGCAGGCTAGTCGAGTAAAAACACGTGCGAGGTTTTGTGGGATGCGCATGCGCAGGTTTTTTGGGATGCGCATGCGCAGGTTTTTTGGGATGCGCATGCGCAGGTTTTTTGGGATGCGCATGGCTAGTCGATCAAAAACACGTGCGAGAGGATGCATCCATCAGGGTAGTCGAGTAAAAACACGTGCGAGAGGATGCATCCCGCAGGCTAGTCGAGTAAAAACACGTGCGAGAGGATGCATCCCGCAGGCTAGTCGAGCAAAAACACGTGCGAGAGGATGCATCCCGCAGGCTAGTCGAGCAAAAACACGTGCGAGAGGATGCATCCCGCAGGCTAGTCGAGTAAAAACACGTGCGAGAGGATGCATCCCGCAGGCTAGTCGAGCACAAACACGTGCGAGAGGATGCATCCCGCAGGCTAGTCGAGCAAAAACACGTGCGAGAGGATGCATCCCGCAGGCTAGTCGAGTAAAAACACGTGCGAAAGGATGCATCCCGCAGTCTAGTCGAGCACAAACACGTGCGAGGTTTTGTGGGATGCGCATGCGCAGGTTTTGTGGGATGCGCATGCGCAGATTTTTTGGGATGCGCATGCGCAGGTTTTTTGGGATGCGCATGGCTAGTCGAGCAAAAACACGTGCGAGAGGATGCATCCCGCAGGCTAGTCGAGTAAAAACACGTGCGAGAGGATGCATCCCGCAGGCTAGTCGAGCAAAAACACGTGCGAGAGGATGCATCCCGCAGGCTAGTCGAGCAAAAACACGTGCGAGAGGATGCATCCCGCAGGCTAGTCGAGTAAAAACACGTGCGAGAGGATGCATCCCGCAGGCTAGTCGAGCACAAACACGTGCGAGAGGATGCATCCCGCAGGCTAGTCGAGCAAAAACACGTGCGAGAGGATGCATCCCGCAGGCTAGTCGAGTAAAAACACGTGCGAAAGGATGCATCCCGCAGTCTAGTCGAGCACAAACACGTGCGAGGTTTTGTGGGATGCGCATGCGCAGGTTTTGTGGGATGCGCATGCGCAGATTTTTTGGGATGCGCATGCGCAGGTTTTTTGGGATGCGCATGGCTAGTCGAGCAAAAACACGTGCGAGAGGATGCATCCCGCAGGCTAGTCGAGTAAAAACACGTGCGAGAGGATGCATCCCGCAGGCTAGTCGAGTAAAAACACGTGCGAGGTTTTGTGGGATGCGCATGCGCAGGTTTTGTGGGATGCGCATGCGCAGATTTTTTGGGATGCGCATGCGCAGGTTTTTTGGGATGCGCATGGCTAGTCGAGCAAAAACACGTGCGAGAGGATGCATCCCGCAGGCTAGTCGAGTAAAAACACGTGCGAGACGATGCATCCCGCAGGCCAGTCGAGTAAAAACACGTGCGAGAGGATGCATCCCGCAGGCTAGTCGAGTAAAAACACGTGCGAGGTTTTGTGGGATGCGCATGCGCAGGTTTTTTGGGATGCGCATGCGCAGGTTTTTTGGGATGCGCATGGCTAGTCGAGCAAAAACACGTGCGAGAGGATGCATCCCGCAGGCTAGTCGATTAAAAACACGTGCGAGAGGATGCATCCCGCAGGCTAGTCGAGCAAAAACACGTGCGAGAGGATGCATCCCGCAGGCTAGTCGAGTAAAAACACGTGCGAGAGGATGCATCCCGCAGGCTAGTCGAGCACAAACACGTGCGAGAGGATGCATCCCGCAGGCTAGTCGAGCAAAAACACGTGCGAGAGGATGCATCCCGCAGGCTAGTCGAGTAAAAACACGTGCGAAAGGATGCATCCCGCAGTCTAGTCGAGCACAAACACGTGCGAGGTTTTGTGGGATGCACATGCGCAGGTTTTGTGGGATGCGCATGCGCAGATTTTTTGGGATGCGCATGCGCAGGTTTTTTGGGATGCGCATGGCTAGTCGAGCAAAAACACGTGCGAGAGGATGCATCCCGCAGGCTAGTCGAGTAAAAACACGTGCGAGAGGATGCATCCCGCAGGCTAGTCGAGCAAAAACACGTGCGAGAGGATGCATCCCGCAGGCTAGTCGAGCAAAAACACGTGCGAGAGGATGCATCCCGCAGGCTAGTCGAGTAAAAACACGTGCGAGAGGATGCATCCCGCAGGCTAGTCGAGTAAAAACACGTGCGAGAGGATGCATCCCGCAGGCTAGTCGAGTAAAAACACGTGCGAGAGGATGCATCCCGCAGGCTAGTCGAGTAAAAACACGTGCGAGGTTTTGTGGGATGCGCATGCGCAGGTTTTTTGGGATGCGCATGGCTAGTCGAGCAAAAACACGTGCGAGAGGATGCATCCCGCAGGCTAGCCGAGCAAAAACACGTGCGAGAGGATGCATCCCGCAGGCTAGTCGAGTAAAAACACGTGCGAGGTTTTGTGGGATGCGCATGCGCAGGTTTTGTGGGATGCGCATGCGCAGGTTTTTTGGGATGCGCATGTGCAGGTTTTTTGGGATGCGCATGGCTAGCCGAGCAAAAACACGTGCGAGAGGATGCATCCCGCAGGCTAGTCGAGTAAAAACACGTGCGAGAGGATGCATCCCGCAGGCTAGTCGAGTAAAAACACGTGCGAGGTTTTGTGGGATGCGCATGCGCAGGTTTTGTGGGATGCGCATGCGCAGGTTTTTTGGGATGCGCATGTGCAGGTTTTTTGGGATGCACATGGCTAGTCGAGCAAAAACACGTGCGAGAGGATGCATCCCGCAGGCTAGTCGAGTAAAAACACGTGCGAGAGGATGCATCCCGCAGGCTAGTCGAGTAAAAACACGTGCGAGGTTTTGTGGGATGCGCATGCGCAGGTTTTGTGGGATGCGCATGCGCAGGTTTTTTGGGATGCGCATGCGCAGGTTTTTTGGGATGCGCATGCGCAGGTTTTTTGGGATGCGCATGCGCAGGTTTTTTGGGATGCGCATGGCTAGTCGAGCAAAAACACGTGCGAGAGGATGCATCCCGCAGGCTAGTCGAGCATAAACACGTGGGAGAGGATGCATCCCGCAGGCTAGTCGAGTAAAAACACGTGGGAGAGGATGCATCCCGCAGGCTAGCCGAGCAAAAACACGTGCGAGAGGATGCATCCCGCAGGCTAGTCGAGTAAAAACACGTGCGAGAGGATGCATCCCGCAGGCTAGTCGAGTAAAAACACGTGCGAGGTTTTGTGGGATGCGCATGCGCAGGTTTTGTGGGATGGGCATGCGCAGGTTTTTTGGGATGCGCATGGCTAGTCGAGCAAAAACACGTGCGAGAGGATGCATCCCGCAGGCTAGTCGAGTAAAAACACGTGCGAAAGGATGCATCCCGCAGTCTAGTCGAGCACAAACACGTGCGAGGTTTTGTGGGATGCGCTTCGCAGGTTTTGTGGGATGCGCATGCGCAGATTTTTTGGGATGCGCATGCGCAGGTTTTTTGGGATGCGCATGGCTAGTCGAGCAAAAACACGTGCGAGAGGATGCATCCCGCAGGCTAGTCGAGCAAAAACACGTGCGAGAGGATGCATCCCGCAGGCTAGTCGAGTAAAAACACGTGCGAAAGGATGCATCCCGCAGGCTAGTCGAGCACAAACACGTGCGAGGTTTTGTGGGATGCGCATGCGCAGGTTTTGTGGGATGCGCATTCGCAGATTTTTTGGGATGCGCATGCGCAGGTTTTTTGGGATGCACATGGCTAGTCGAGCAAAAACACGTGCGAGAGGATGCATCCCGCAGGCTAGTCGAGTAAAAACACGTGCGAGAGGATGCATCCCGCAGGCTAGTCGAGTAAAAACACGTGCGAGAGGATGCATCCCGCAGGCTAGTCGAGTAAAAACACGTGCGAGGTTTTGTGGGATGCGCATGCGCAGGTTTTTTGGGATGCGCATGGCTAGTCGAGCAAAAACACGTGCGAGAGGATGCATCCCGCAGCCTAGCCGAGCAAAAACACGTGCGAGAGGATGCATCCCGCAGGCTAGTCGAGTAAAAACACATGCGAGGTTTTGTGGGATGCGCATGCGCAGGTTTTGTGGGATGCGCATGCGCAGGTTTTTTGGGATGCGCATGTGCAGGTTTTTTGGGATGCGCATGGCTAGCCGAGCAAAAACACGTGCGAGAGGATGCATCCCGCAGGCTAGTCGAGTAAAAACACGTGCGAGAGGATGCATCCCGCAGGCTAGTCGAGTAAAAACACGTGCGAGAGGATGCATCCCGCAGGCTAGTCGAGCAAAAACACGTGCGAGAGGATGCATCCCGCAGGCTAGTCGAGTAAAAACACGTGCGAGAGGATGCATCCCGCAGGCTAGTCGAGTAAAAACACGTGCGAGGTTTTGTGGGATGCGCATGCGCAGGTTTTGTGGGATGCGCATGCGCAGGTTTTTTGGGATGCGCATGTGCAGGTTTTTTGGGATGCACATGGCTAGTCGAGCAAAAACACGTGCGAGAGGATGCATCCCGCAGGCTAGTCGAGTAAAAACACGTGCGAGAGGATGCATCCCGCAGGCTAGTCGAGCACAAACACGTGCGAGAGGATGCATCCCGCAGGCTAGTCGAGCAAAAACACGTGCGAGAGGATGCATCCCGCAGGCTAGTCGAGCACAAACACGTGCGAGGTTTTGTGGGATGCGCATGCGCAGGTTTTGTGGGATGCGCATTCGCAGATTTTTTGGGATGCGCATGCGCAGGTTTTTTGGGATGCGCATGGCTAGTCGAGCAAAAACACGTGCGAGAGGATGCATCCCGCAGGCTAGTCGAGCAAAAACACGTGCGAGAGGATGCATCCCGCAGGCTAGTCGAGTAAAAACACGTGCGAGGTTTTGTGGGATGCGCATGCGCAGGTTTTGTGGGATGCGCATGCGCAGGTTTTTTGGGATGCGCATGTGCAGGTTTTTTGGGATGCGCATGGCTAGCCGAGCAAAAACACGTGCGAGAGGATGCATCCCGCAGGCTAGTCGAGTAAAAACACGTGCGAGAGGATGCATCCCGCAGGCTAGTCGAGTAAAAACACGGGCGAGGTTTTGTGGGATGCGCATACGCAGGTTTTGTGGGATGCGCATGCGCAGGTTTTTTGGGATGCGCATGCGCAGGTTTTGTGGGATGCGCATGCGCAGGTTTTTTGGGATGCGCATGCGCAGGTTTTTTGGGATGCGCATGGCTAGTCGAGCAAAAACACGTGCGAGAGGATGCATCCCGCAGGCTAGTCGAGTAAAAACACGTGCGAGAGGATGCATCCCGCAGGCTAGTCGAGTAAAAACACGTGCGAGGTTTTGTGGGATGCGCATGCGCAGGTTTTTTGGGATGCGCATGTGCAGGTTTTTTGGGATGCGCATGGCTAGTCGAGCAAAAGCACGTGCGAGAGGATGCATCCCGCAGGCTAGTCGAGTAAAAACACGTGCGAGAGGATGCATCCCGCAGGCTAGTGGAGTAAAAACACGTGCGAGAGGATGCATCCCGCAGGCTAGTCGAGTAAAAACACGTGCGAGATGATGCATCCCGCAGGCTAGTCGAGTAAAAACACGTGCGAGGTTTTGTGGGATGCGCATGCGCAGGTTTTTTGGGATGCGCATGCGCAGGTTTTTTGGGATGCGCATGCGCAGGTTTTTTGGGATGCGCATGGCTAGTCGATCAAAAACACGTGCGAGAGGATGCATCCATCAGGGTAGTCGAGTAAAAACACGTGCGAGAGGATGCATCCCGCAGGCTAGTCGAGTAAAAACACGTGCGAGAGGATGCATCCCGCAGGCTAGTCGAGCAAAAACACGTGCGAGAGGATGCATCCCGCAGGCTAGTCGAGCAAAAACACGTGCGAGAGGATGCATCCCGCAGGCTAGTCGAGTAAAAACACGTGCGAGAGGATGCATCCCGCAGGCTAGTCGAGCACAAACACGTGCGAGAGGATGCATCCCGCAGGCTAGTCGAGCAAAAACACGTGCGAGAGGATGCATCCCGCAGGCTAGTCGAGTAAAAACACGTGCGAAAGGATGCATCCCGCAGTCTAGTCGAGCACAAACACGTGCGAGGTTTTGTGGGATGCGCATGCGCAGGTTTTGTGGGATGCGCATGCGCAGATTTTTTGGGATGCGCATGCGCAGGTTTTTTGGGATGCGCATGGCTAGTCGAGCAAAAACACGTGCGAGAGGATGCATCCCGCAGGCTAGTCGAGTAAAAACACGTGCGAGAGGATGCATCCCGCAGGCTAGTCGAGCAAAAACACGTGCGAGAGGATGCATCCCGCAGGCTAGTCGAGCAAAAACACGTGCGAGAGGATGCATCCCGCAGGCTAGTCGAGTAAAAACACGTGCGAGAGGATGCATCCCGCAGGCTAGTCGAGCACAAACACGTGCGAGAGGATGCATCCCGCAGGCTAGTCGAGCAAAAACACGTGCGAGAGGATGCATCCCGCAGGCTAGTCGAGTAAAAACACGTGCGAAAGGATGCATCCCGCAGTCTAGTCGAGCACAAACACGTGCGAGGTTTTGTGGGATGCGCATGCGCAGGTTTTGTGGGATGCGCATGCGCAGGTTTTTTGGGATGCGCATGGCTAGTCGAGCAAAAACACGTGCGAGAGGATGCATCCCGCAGGCTAGTCGAGTAAAAACACGTGCGAGAGGATGCATCCCGCAGGCTAGTCGAGTAAAAACACGTGCGAGAGGATCCATCCCGCAGGCTAGTCGAGCACAAACACGTGCGAGAGGATGCATCCCGCAGGCTAGTCGAGCAAAAACACGTGCGAGAGGATGCATCCCGCAGGCTAGTCGAGTAAAAACACGTGCGAAAGGATGCATCCCGCAGTCTAGTCGAGCACAAACACGTGCGAGGTTTTGTGGGATGCGCATGCGCAGGTTTTGTGGGATGCGCATGCGCAGATTTTTTGGGATGCGCATGCGCAGGTTTTTTGGGATGCGCATGGCTAGTCGAGCAAAAACACGTGCGAGAGGATGCATCCCGCAGGCTAGTCGAGTAAAAACACGTGCGAAAGGATGCATCCCGCAGGCTAGTCGAGCACAAACACGTGCGAGGTTTTGTGGGATGCGCATGCGCAGGTTTTGTGGGATGCGCATGCGCAGATTTTTTGGGATGCGCATGCGCAGGTTTTTTGGGATGCGCATGGCTAGTCGAGCAAAAACACGTGCGAGAGGATGCATCCCGCAGGCTAGTCGAGTAAAAACACGTGCGAGAGGATGCATCCCGCAGGCTAGTCGAGCAAAAACACGTGCGAGAGGATGCATCCCGCAGGCTAGTCGAGCAAAAACACGTGCGAGAGGATGCATCCCGCAGGCTAGTCGAGTAAAAACACGTGCGAGAGGATGCATCCCGCAGGCTAGTCGAGCACAAACACGTGCGAGAGGATGCATCCCGCAGGCTAGTCGAGCAAAAACACGTGCGAGAGGATGCATCCCGCAGGCTAGTCGAGTAAAAACACGTGCGAAAGGATGCATCCCGCAGTCTAGTCGAGCACAAACACGTGCGAGGTTTTGTGGGATGCGCATGCGCAGGTTTTGTGGGATGCGCATGCGCAGGTTTTTTGGGATGCGCATGGCTAGTCGAGCAAAAACACGTGCGAGAGGATGCATCCCGCAGGCTAGTCGAGTAAAAACACGTGCGAGAGGATGCATCCCGCAGGCTAGTCGAGTAAAAACACGTGCGAGAGGATCCATCCCGCAGGCTAGTCGAGCACAAACACGTGCGAGAGGATGCATCCCGCAGGCTAGTCGAGCAAAAACACGTGCGAGAGGATGCATCCCGCAGGCTAGTCGAGTAAAAACACGTGCGAAAGGATGCATCCCGCAGTCTAGTCGAGCACAAACACGTGCGAGGTTTTGTGGGATGCGCATGCGCAGGTTTTGTGGGATGCGCATGCGCAGATTTTTTGGGATGCGCATGCGCAGGTTTTTTGGGATGCGCATGGCTAGTCGAGCAAAAACACGTGCGAGAGGATGCATCCCGCAGGCTAGTCGAGTAAAAACACGTGCGAAAGGATGCATCCCGCAGGCTAGTCGAGCACAAACACGTGCGAGGTTTTGTGGGATGCGCATGCGCAGGTTTTGTGGGATGCGCATGCGCAGATTTTTTGGGATGCGCATGCGCAGGTTTTTTGGGATGCGCATGGCTAGTCGAGCAAAAACACGTGCGAGAGGATGCATCCCGCAGGCTAGTCGAGTAAAAACACGTGCGAGACGATGCATCCCGCAGGCCAGTCGAGTAAAAACACGTGCGAGAGGATGCATCCCGCAGGCTAGTCGAGTAAAAACACGTGCGAGGTTTTGTGGGATGCGCATGCGCAGGTTTTTTGGGATGCGCATGCGCAGGTTTTTTGGGATGCGCATGGCTAGTCGAGCAAAAACACGTGCGAGAGGATGCATCCGGCAGGCTAGTCGAGTAAAAACACGTGCGAGAGGATGCATCCCGCAGGCTAGTCGAGTAAAAACACGTGCGAGAGGATGCATCCCGCAGGCTAGTCGAGTAAAAACACGTGCGAGAGGATGCATCCCGCAGGCTAGTCGAGCAAAAACACGTGCGAGAGGATGCATCCCGCAGGCTAGTCGAGTAAAAACACGTGCGAGAGGATGCATCCCGCAGGCTAGTCGAGCACAAACACGTGCGAGAGGATGCATCCCGCAGGCTAGTCGAGCAAAAACACGTGCGAGAGGATGCATCCCGCAGGCTAGTCGAGTAAAAACACGTGCGAAAGGATGCATCCCGCAGTCTAGTCGAGCACAAACACGTGCGAGGTTTTGTGGGATGCACATGCGCAGGTTTTGTGGGATGCGCATGCGCAGATTTTTTGGGATGCGCATGCGCAGGTTTTTTGGGATGCGCATGGCTAGTCGAGCAAAAACACGTGCGAGAGGATGCATCCCGCAGGCTAGTCGAGTAAAAACACGTGCGAGAGGATGCATCCCGCAGGCTAGTCGAGCAAAAACACGTGCGAGAGGATGCATCCCGCAGGCTAGTCGAGCAAAAACACGTGCGAGAGGATGCATCCCGCAGGCTAGTCGAGTAAAAACACGTGCGAGAGGATGCATCCCGCAGGCTAGTCGAGCACAAACACGTGCGAGAGGATGCATCCCGCAGGCTAGTCGAGCAAAAACACGTGCGAGAGGATGCATCCCGCAGGCTAGTCGAGTAAAAACACGTGCGAAAGGATGCATCCCGCAGTCTAGTCGAGCACAAACACGTGCGAGGTTTTGTGGGATGCGCATGCGAGGTTTTGTGGGATGCGCATGCGCAGGTTTTTTGGGATGCGCATGTGCAGGTTTTTTGGGATGCGCATGGCTAGTCGAGCAAAAACACGTGCGAGAGGATGCATCCCGCAGGCTAGTCGAGTAAAAACACGTGCGAGAGGATGCATCCCGCAGGCTAGTGGAGTAAAAACACGTGCGAGAGGATGCATCCCGCAGGCTAGTCGAGTAAAAACACGTGCGAGATGATGCATCCCGCAGGCTAGTCGAGTAAAAACACGTGCGAGGTTTTGTGGGATGCGCATGCGCAGGTTTTTTGGGATGCGCATGGCTAGTCGATCAAAAACACGTGCGAGAGGATGCATCCATCAGGGTAGTCGAGTAAAAACACGTGCGAGAGGATGCATCCCGCAGGCTAGTCGAGTAAAAACACGTGCGAGAGGATGCATCCCGCAGGCTAGTCGAGCAAAAACACGTGCGAGAGGATGCATCCCGCAGGCTAGTCGAGTAAAAACACGTGCGAGAGGATGCATCCCGCAGGCTAGTCGAGCACAAACACGTGCGAGAGGATGCATCCCGCAGGCTAGTCGAGCAAAAACACGTGCGAGAGGATGCATCCCGCAGGCTAGTCGAGTAAAAACACGTGCGAAAGGATGCATCCCGCAGTCTAGTCGAGCACAAACACGTGCGAGGTTTTGTGGGATGCGCATGCGCAGGTTTTGTGGGATGCGCATGCGCAGATTTTTTGGGATGCGCATGCGCAGGTTTTTTGGGATGCGCATGGCTAGTCGAGCAAAAACACGTGCGAGAGGATGCATCCCGCAGGCTAGTCGAGTAAAAACACGTGCGAGAGGATGCATCCCGCAGGCTAGTCGAGCAAAAACACGTGCGAGAGGATGCATCCCGCAGGCTAGTCGAGCAAAAACACGTGCGAGAGGATGCATCCCGCAGGCTAGTCGAGTAAAAACACGTGCGAGAGGATGCATCCCGCAGGCTAGTCGAGCACAAACACGTGCGAGAGGATGCATCCCGCAGGCTAGTCGAGCAAAAACACGTGCGAGAGGATGCATCCCGCAGGCTAGTCGAGTAAAAACACGTGCGAAAGGATGCATCCCGCAGTCTAGTCGAGCACAAACACGTGCGAGGTTTTGTGGGATGCGCATGCGCAGGTTTTGTGGGATGCGCATGCGCAGATTTTTTGGGATGCGCATGCGCAGGTTTTTTGGGATGCGCATGGCTAGTCGAGCAAAAACACGTGCGAGAGGATGCATCCCGCAGGCTAGTCGAGTAAAAACACGTGCGAAAGGATGCATCCCGCAGGCTAGTCGAGCACAAACACGTGCGAGGTTTTGTGGGATGCGCATGCGCAGGTTTTGTGGGATGCGCATGCGCAGATTTTTTGGGATGCGCATGCGCAGGTTTTTTGGGATGCGCATGGCTAGTCGAGCAAAAACACGTGCGAGAGGATGCATCCCGCAGGCTAGTCGAGTAAAAACACGTGCGAGACGATGCATCCCGCAGGCCAGTCGAGTAAAAACACGTGCGAGAGGATGCATCCCGCAGGCTAGTCGAGTAAAAACACGTGCGAGGTTTTGTGGGATGCGCATGCGCAGGTTTTTTGGGATGCGCATGCGCAGGTTTTTTGGGATGCGCATGGCTAGTCGAGCAAAAACACGTGCGAGAGGATGCATCCGGCAGGCTAGTCGAGTAAAAACACGTGCGAGAGGATGCATCCCGCAGGCTAGTCGAGTAAAAACACGTGCGAGAGGATGCATCCCGCAGGCTAGTCGAGTAAAAACACGTGCGAGAGGATGCATCCCGCAGGCTAGTCGAGCAAAAACACGTGCGAGAGGATGCATCCCGCAGGCTAGTCGAGTAAAAACACGTGCGAGAGGATGCATCCCGCAGGCTAGTCGAGCACAAACACGTGCGAGAGGATGCATCCCGCAGGCTAGTCGAGCAAAAACACGTGCGAGAGGATGCATCCCGCAGGCTAGTCGAGTAAAAACACGTGCGAAAGGATGCATCCCGCAGTCTAGTCGAGCACAAACACGTGCGAGGTTTTGTGGGATGCACATGCGCAGGTTTTGTGGGATGCGCATGCGCAGATTTTTTGGGATGCGCATGCGCAGGTTTTTTGGGATGCGCATGGCTAGTCGAGCAAAAACACGTGCGAGAGGATGCATCCCGCAGGCTAGTCGAGTAAAAACACGTGCGAGAGGATGCATCCCGCAGGCTAGTCGAGCAAAAACACGTGCGAGAGGATGCATCCCGCAGGCTAGTCGAGCAAAAACACGTGCGAGAGGATGCATCCCGCAGGCTAGTGGAGTAAAAACACGTGCGAGAGGATGCATCCCGCAGGCTAGTCGAGTAAAAACACGTGCGAGATGATGCATCCCGCTGGCTAGTCGAGTAAAAACACGTGCGAGGTTTTGTGGGATGCGCATGCGCAGGTTTTTTGGGATGCGCATGGCTAGTCGATCAAAAACACGTGCGAGAGGATGCATCCATCAGGGTAGTCGAGTAAAAACACGTGCGAGAGGATGCATCCCGCAGGCTAGTCGAGTAAAAACACGTGCGAGAGGATGCATCCCGCAGGCTAGTCGAGCAAAAACACGTGCGAGAGGATGCATCCCGCAGGCTAGTCGAGTAAAAACACGTGCGAGAGGATGCATCCCGCAGGCTAGTCGAGCACAAACACGTGCGAGAGGATGCATCCCGCAGGCTAGTCGAGCAAAAACACGTGCGAGAGGATGCATCCCGCAGGCTAGTCGAGTAAAAACACGTGCGAAAGGATGCATCCCGCAGTCTAGTCGAGCACAAACACGTGCGAGGTTTTGTGGGATGCGCATGCGCAGGTTTTGTGGGATGCGCATGCGCAGATTTTTTGGGATGCGCATGCGCAGGTTTTTTGGGATGCGCATGGCTAGTCGAGCAAAATCACGTGCGAGAGGATGCATCCCGCAGGCTAGTCGAGTAAAAACACGTGCGAGAGGATGCATCGCGCAGGCTAGTCGAGCAAAAACACGTGCGAGAGGATGCATCCCGCAGGCTAGTCGAGCAAAAACACGTGCGAGAGGATGCATCCCGCAGGCTAGTCGAGTAAAAACACGTGCGAGAGGATGCATCCCGCAGGCTAGTCGAGCACAAACACGTGCGAGAGGATGCATCCCGCAGGCTAGTCGAGCAAAAACACGTGCGAGAGGATGCATCCCGCAGGCTAGTCGAGTAAAAACACGTGCGAAAGGATGCATCCCGCAGTCTAGTCGAGCACAAACACGTGCGAGGTTTTGTGGGATGCGCATGCGCAGGTTTTGTGGGATGCGCATGCGCAGATTTTTTGGGATGCGCATGCGCAGGTTTTTTGGGATGCACATGGCTAGTCGAGCAAAAACACGTGCGAGAGGATGCATCCCGCAGGCTAGTCGAGTAAAAACACGTGCGAGGTTTTGTGGGATGCGCATGCGCAGGTTTTGTGGGATGCGCATGCGCAGGTTTTTTGGGATGCGCATGCGCAGGTTTTTTGGGATGCGCATGCGCAGGTTTTTTGGGATGCGCATGGCTAGTCGAGCAAAAACACGTGCGAGAGGATGCATCCCGCAGGCTAGTCGAGTAAAAACACGTGCGAGAGGATGCATCCCGCAGGCTAGTCGAGCACAAACACGTGCGAGAGGATGCATCCCGCAGGCTAGTCGAGCAAAAACACGTGCGAGAGGATGCATCCCGCAGGCTAGTCGAGTAAAAACACGTGCGAAAGGATGCATCCCGCAGTCTAGTCGAGCACAAACACGTGCGAGGTTTTGTGGGATGCGCATGCGCAGGTTTTGTGGGATGCGCATGCGCAGATTTTTTGGGATGCGCATGCGCAGGTTTTTTGGGATGCGCATGGCTAGTCGAGCAAAAACACGTGCGAGAGGATGCATCCCGCAGGCTAGTCGAGCAAAAACACGTGCGAGAGGATGCATCCCGCAGGCTAGTCGAGTAAAAACACGTGCGAGACGATGCATCCCGCAGGCTAGTCGAGTAAAAACACGTGCGAGAGGATGCATCCCGCAGGCTAGTCGAGTAAAAACACGTGCGAGAGGATGCATCCCGCAGGCTAGTCGAGTAAAAACACGTGCGAGGTTTTGTGGGATGCGCATGCGCAGGTTTTTTGGGATGCGCATGGCTAGTCGAGTAAAAACACGTGCGAGAGGATGCATCCCGCAGGCTAGCCGAGCAAAAACACGTGCGAGAGGATGCATCCCGCAGGCTAGTCGAGTAAAAACACGTGCGAGGTTTTGTGGGATGCGCATGCGCAGGTTTTGTGGGATGCGCATGCGCAGGTTTTTTGGGATGCGCATGTGCAGGTTTTTTGGGATGCGCATGGCTAGTCGAGCAAAAACACGTGCGAGAGGATGCATCCCGCAGGCTAGCCGAGCAAAAACACGTGCGAGAGGATGCATCCCGCAGGCTAGTCGAGTAAAAACACGTGCGAGAGGATGCATCCCGCAGGCTAGTCGAGTAAAAACACGTGCGAGGTTTTGTGGGATGCGCATGCGCAGGTTTTGTGGGATGGGCATGCGCAGGTTTTTTGGGATGCGCATGGCTAGTCGAGCAAAAACACGTGCGAGAGGATGCATCCCGCAGGCTAGTCGAGTAAAAACACGTGCGAAAGGATGCATCCCGCAGTCTAGTCGAGCACAAACACGTGCGAGGTTTTGTGGGATGCGCTTCGCAGGTTTTGTGGGATGCGCATGCGCAGATTTTTTGGGATGCGCATGCGCAGGTTTTTTGGGATGCGCATGGCTAGTCGAGCAAAAACACGTGCGAGAGGATGCATCCCGCAGGCTAGTCGAGCAAAAACACGTGCGAGAGGATGCATCCCGCAGGCTAGTCGAGTAAAAACACGTGCGAAAGGATGCATCCCGCAGGCTAGTCGAGCACAAACACGTGCGAGGTTTTGTGGGATGCGCATGCGCAGGTTTTGTGGGATGCGCATTCGCAGATTTTTTGGGATGCGCATGCGCAGGTTTTTTGGGATGCACATGGCTAGTCGAGCAAAAACACGTGCGAGAGGATGCATCCCGCAGGCTAGTCGAGTAAAAACACGTGCGAGAGGATGCATCCCGCAGGCTAGTCGAGTAAAAACACGTGCGAGAGGATGCATCCCGCAGGCTAGTCGAGTAAAAACACGTGCGAGGTTTTGTGGGATGCGCATGCGCAGGTTTTTTGGGATGCGCATTGCTAGTCGAGCAAAAACACGTGCGAGAGGATGCATCCCGCAGGCTAGCCGAGCAAAAACACGTGCGAGAGGATGCATCCCGCAGGCTAGTCGAGTAAAAACACGTGCGAGGTTTTGTGGGATGCGCATGCGCAGGTTTTGTGGTATGCGCATGCGCAGGTTTTTTGGGATGCGCATGTGCAGGTTTTTTGGGATGCGCATGGCTAGCCGAGCAAAAACACGTGCGAGAGGATGCATCCCGCAGGCTAGTCGAGTAAAAACACGTGCGAGAGGATGCATCCCGCAGGCTAGTCGAGTAAAAACACGTGCGAGGTTTTGTGGGATGCGCATGCGCAGGTTTTGTGGGATGGGCATGCGCAGGTTTTTTGGGATGCGCATGGCTAGTCGAGCAAAAACACGTGCGAGAGGATGCATCCCGCAGGCTAGTCGAGTAAAAACACGTGCGAAAGGATGCATCCCGCAGTCTAGTCGAGCACAAACACGTGCGAGGTTTTGTGGGATGCGCTTCGCAGGTTTTGTGGGATGCGCATGCGCAGATTTTTTGGGATGCGCATGCGCAGGTTTTTTGGGATGCGCATGGCTAGTCGAGCAAAAACACGTGCGAGAGGATGCATCCCGCAGGCTAGTCGAGCAAAAACACGTGCGAGAGGATGCATCCCGCAGGCTAGTCGAGTAAAAACACGTGCGAGGTTTTGTGGGATGCGCATGCGCAGGTTTTGTGGGATGGGCATGCGCAGGTTTTTTGGGATGCACATGGCTAGTCGAGCAAAAACACGTGCGAGAGGATGCATCCCGCAGGCTAGTCGAGTAAAAACACGTGCGAAAGGATGCATCCCGCAGTCTAGTCGAGCACAAACACGTGCGAGGTTTTGTGGGATGCGCTTCGCAGGTTTTGTGGGATGCGCATGCGCAGATTTTTTGGGATGCGCATGCGCAGGTTTTTTGGGATGCGCATGGCTAGTCGAGCAAAAACACGTGCGAGAGGATGCATCCCGCAGGCTAGTCGAGCAAAAACACGTGCGAGAGGATGCATCCCGCAGGCTAGTCGAGTAAAAACACGTGCGAAAGGATGCATCCCGCAGGCTAGTCGAGCACAAACACGTGCGAGGTTTTGTGGGATGCGCATGCGCAGGTTTTGTGGGATGCGCATTCGCAGATTTTTTGGGATGCGCATGCGCAGGTTTTTTGGGATGCGCATGGCTAGTCGAGCAAAAACACGTGCGAGAGGATGCATCCCGCAGGCTAGTCAAGTAAAAACACGTGCGAGAGGATGCATCCCGCAGGCTAGTCGAGTAAAAACACGTGCGAGAGGATGCATCCCGCAGGCTAGTCGAGTAAAAACACGTGCGAGGTTTTGTGGGATGCGCATGCGCAGGTTTTTTGGGATGCGCATGGCTAGTCGAGCAAAAACACGTGCGAGAGGATGCATCCCGCAGGCTAGCCGAGCAAAAACACGTGCGAGAGGATGCATCCCGCAGGCTAGTCGAGTAAAAACACGTGCGAGGTTTTGTGGGATGCGCATGCGCAGGTTTTGTGGGATGCGCATGCGCAGGTTTTTTGGGATGCGCATGTGCAGGTTTTTTGGGATGCGCATGGCTAGCCGAGC
Organism: Lasioglossum baleicum; assembly: GCF_051020765.1. Lineage (NCBI taxonomy): Eukaryota > Metazoa > Arthropoda > Insecta > Hymenoptera > Halictidae > Lasioglossum > Lasioglossum baleicum. The sequence continues at coordinate 99,817 of NW_027469475.1, read as the reverse complement.
AAAAACTCGTGCGAGAGGATGCATCCCGCAGGCTAGTCGAGTAAAAACACGTGCGAGAGGATGCATCCCGCAGGCTAGTCGAGTAAAAACACGTGCGAGGTTTTGTGGGATGCGCATACGCAGGTTTTGTGGGATGCGCATGCGCAGGTTTTTTGGGATGCGCATGCGCAGGTTTTTTGGGTTGCGCATGCGCAGGTTTTTTGGGATGCGCATGCGCAGGTTTTTTGGGATGCGCATGCCTAGTCGAGCAAAAACACATGCGAGAGGATGCATCCCGCAGGGTAGTCGAGTAAAAACACGTGCGAGGGGATGCATCCCGCAGGCTAGTCGAGTAAAAACACGTGCGAGGTTTTGTGGGATGCGCATGCGCAGGTTTTGTGGGATGCGCATGCGCAGATTTTTTGGGATGCGCATGCGCAGGTTTTTTGGGATGCGCATGGCTAGTCGAGCAAAAACACGTGCGAGAGGATGCATCCCGCAGGCTAGCCGAGCAAAAACACGTGCGAGAGGATGCATCCCGCAGGCTAGTCGAGCAAAAACACGTGCGAGAGGATGCATCCCGCAGGCTAGTCGAGTAAAAACACGTGCGAAAGGATGCATCCCGCAGGCTAGTCGAGCACAAACACGTGCGAGGTTTTGTGGGATGCGCATGCGCAGGTTTTGTGGGATGCGCATTCGCAGATTTTTTGGGATGCGCATGCGCAGGTTTTTTGGGATGCGCATGGCTAGTCGAGCAAAAACACGTGCGAGAGGATGCATCCCGCAGGCTAGTCGAGTAAAAACACGTGCGAGAGGATGCATCCCGCAGGCTAGTCGAGTAAAAACACGTGCGAGAGGATGCATCCCGCAGGCTAGTCGAGTAAAAACACGTGCGAGGTTTTGTGGGATGCGCATGCGCAGGTTTTTTGGGATGCGCATGGCTAGTCGAGCAAAAACACGTGCGAGAGGATGCATCCCGCAGGCTAGCCGAGCAAAAACACGTGCGAGAGGATGCATCCCGCAGGCTAGTCGAGTAAAAACACGTGCGAGGTTTTGTGGGATGCGCATGCGCAGGTTTTGTGGGATGCGCATGCGCAGGTTTTTTGGGATGCGCATGTGCAGGTTTTTTGGGATGCGCATGGCTAGCCGAGCAAAAACACGTGCGAGAGGATGCATCCCGCAGGCTAGTCGAGTAAAAACACGTGCGAGGTTTTGTGGGATGCGCATGCGCAGGTTTTGTGGGATGCGCATGCGCAGGTTTTTTGGGATGCGCATGCGCAGGTTTTTTGGGATGCGCATGGCTAGTCGAGCAAAAACACGTGCGAGAGGATGCATCCCGCAGGGTAGTCGAGTAAAAACACGTGCGAGAGGATGCATCCCGCAGGCTAGTCGAGCAAAAACACGTGCGAGAGGATGCATCCCGCAGGCTAGTCGAGCAAAAACACGTGCGAGAGGATGCATCCCGCAGGCTAGTCGAGTAAAAACACGTGCGAGAGGATGCATCCCGCAGGCTAGTCGAGCACAAACACGTGCGAGAGGATGCATCCCGCAGGCTAGTCGAGCAAAAACACGTACGAGAGGATGCATCCCGCAGGCTAGTCGAGTAAAAACACGTGCGAAAGGATGCATCCCGCAGGCTAGTCGAGCACAAACACGTGCGAGGTTTTGTGGGATGCGCATGCGCAGGTTTTGTGGGATGCGCATGCGCAGATTTTTTGGGATGCGCATGCGCAGGTTTTTTGGGATGCGCATGGCTAGTCGAGCAAAAACACGTGCGAGAGGATGCATCCCGCAGGCTAGTCGAGTAAAAACACGTGCGAGACGATGCATCCCGCAGGCTAGTCGAGTAAAAACACGTGCGAGACGATGCATCCCGCAGGCTAGTCGAGTAAAAACACGTGCGAGAGGATGCATCCCGCAGGCTAGTCGAGTAAAAACACGTGCGAGGTTTTGTGGGATGCGCATGCGCAGGTTTTTTGGGATGCGCATGGCTAGTCGAGCAAAAACACGTGCGAGAGGATGCATCCCGCAGGCTAGCCGAGCAAAAACACGTGCGAGAGGATGCATCCCGCAGGCTAGTCGAGTAAAAACACGTGCGAGGTTTTGTGGGATGCGCATGCGCAGGTTTTGTGGGATGCGCATGCGCAGGTTTTTTGGGATGCGCATGTGCAGGTTTTTTGGGATGCGCATGGCTAGTCGAGCAAAAACACGTGCGAGAGGATGCATCCCGCAGGCTAGTCGAGCACAAACACGTGCGAGGTTTTGTGGGATGCGCATGCGCAGGTTTTGTGGGATGCGCATGCGCAGATTTTTTGGGATGCGCATGCGCAGGTTTTTTGGGATGCGCATGGCTAGTCGAGCAAAAACACGTGCGAGAGGATGCATCCCGCAGGCTAGCCGAGCAAAAACACGTGCGAGAGGATGCATCCCGCAGGCTAGTCGAGTAAAAACACGTGCGAGGTTTTGTGGGATGCGCATGCGCAGGTTTTGTGGGATGCGCATGCGCAGGTTTTTTGGGATGCGCATGTGCAGGTTTTTTGGGATGCGCATGGCTAGTCGAGCAAAAACACGTGCGAGAGGATGCATCCCGCAGGCTAGCCGAGCAAAAACACGTGCGAGAGGATGCATCCCGCAGGCTAGTCGAGTAAAAACACGTGCGAGAGGATGCATCCCGCAGGCTAGTCGAGTAAAAACACGTGCGAGGTTTTGTGGGATGCGCATGCGCAGGTTTTGTGGGATGGGCATGCGCAGGTTTTTTGGGATGCACATGGCTAGTCGAGCAAAAACACGTGCGAGAGGATGCATCCCGCAGGCTAGTCGAGTAAAAACACGTGCGGAAGGATGCATCCCGCAGTCTAGTCGAGCACAAACACGTGCGAGGTTTTGTGGGATGCGCTTCGCAGGTTTTGTGGGATGCGCATGCGCAGATTTTTTGGGATGCGCATGCGCAGGTTTTTTGGGATGCGCATGGCTAGTCGAGCAAAAACACGTGCGAGAGGATGCATCCCGCAGGCTAGTCGAGCAAAAACACGTGCGAGAGGATGCATCCCGCAGGCTAGTCGAGTAAAAACACGTGCGAAAGGATGCATCCCGCAGGCTAGTCGAGCACAAACACGTGCGAGGTTTTGTGGGATGCGCATGCGCAGGTTTTGTGGGATGCGCATTCGCAGATTTTTTGGGATGCGCATGCGCAGGTTTTTTGGGATGCGCATGGCTAGTCGAGCAAAAACACGTGCGAGAGGATGCATCCCGCAGGCTAGTCAAGTAAAAACACGTGCGAGAGGATGCATCCCGCAGGCTAGTCGAGTAAAAACACGTGCGAGAGGATGCATCCCGCAGGCTAGTCGAGTAAAAACACGTGCGAGGTTTTGTGGGATGCGCATGCGCAGGTTTTTTGGGATGCGCATGGCTAGTCGAGCAAAAACACGTGCGAGAGGATGCATCCCGCAGGCTAGCCGAGCAAAAACACGTGCGAGAGGATGCATCCCGCAGGCTAGTCGAGTAAAAACACGTGCGAGGTTTTGTGGGATGCGCATGCGCAGGTTTTGTGGGATGCGCATGCGCAGGTTTTTTGGGATGCGCATGTGCAGGTTTTTTGGGATGCGCATGGCTAGCCGAGCAAAAACTCGTGCGAGAGGATGCATCCCGCAGGCTAGTCGAGTAAAAACACGTGCGAGAGGATGCATCCCGCAGGCTAGTCGAGTAAAAACACGTGCGAGGTTTTGTGGGATGCGCATACGCAGGTTTTGTGGGATGCGCATGCGCAGGTTTTTTGGGATGCGCATGCGCAGGTTTTTTGGGTTGCGCATGCGCAGCTTTTTTGGGATGCGCATGCGCAGGTTTTTTGGGATGCGCATGGCTAGTCGAGCAAAAACACGTGCGAGAGGATGCATCCCGCAGGGTAGTCGAGTAAAAACACGTGCGAGGGGATGCATCCCGCAGGCTAGTCGAGTAAAAACACGTGCGAGAGGATGCATCCCGCAGGCTAGTCGAGCAAAAACACGTGCGAGAGGATGCATCCCGCAGGCTAGTCGAGCAAAAACACGTGCGAGAGGATGCATCCCGCAGGCTAGTCGAGCAAAAACACGTGCGAGAGGATGCATCCCGCAGGCTAGTCGATAAAAACACGTGCGAGAGGATGCATCCCGCAGGCTAGTCGAGCACAAACACGTGCGAGAGGATGCATCCCGCAGGCTAGTCGAGCAAAAACACGTACGAGAGGATGCATCCCGCAGGCTAGTCGAGTAAAAACACGTGCGAAAGGATGCATCCCGCAGGCTAGTCGAGCACAAACACGTGCGAGGTTTTGTGGGATGCGCATGCGCAGGTTTTGTGGGATGCGCATGCGCAGATTTTTTGGGATGCGCATGCGCAGGTTTTTTGGGATGCGCATGGCTAGTCGAGCAAAAACACGTGCGAGAGGATGCATCCCGCTGGCTAGTCGAGTAAAAACACGTGCGAGACGATGCATCCCGCAGGCTAGTAGAGTAAAAACACGTGCGAGAGGATGCATCCCGCAGGCTAGTCGAGTAAAAACACGTGCGAGAGGATGCATCCCGCAGGCTAGTCGAGTAAAAACACGTGCGAGGTTTTGTGGGATGCGCATGCGCAGGTTTTTTGGGATGCGCATGGCTAGTCGAGCAAAAACACGTGCGAGAGGATGCATCCCGCAGGCTAGCCGAGCAAAAACACGTGCGAGAGGATGCATCCCGCAGGCTAGTCGAGTAAAAACACGTGCGAGGTTTTGTGGGATGCGCATGCGCAGGTTTTGTGGGATGCGCATGCGCAGGTTTTTTGGGATGCGCATGCGCAGGTTTTTTGGGATGCGCATGGCTAGTCGAGCAAAAACACGTGCGAGAGGATGCATCCCGCAGGGTAGTCGAGTAAAAACACGTGCGAGGGGATGCATCCCGCAGGCTAGTCGAGTAAAAACACGTGCGAGAGGATGCATCCCGCAGGCTAGTCGAGCAAAAACACGTGCGAGAGGATGCATCCCGCAGGCTAGTCGAGCAAAAACACGTGCGAGAGGATGCATCCCGCAGGCTAGTCGAGCAAAAACACGTGCGAGAGGATGCATCCCGCAGGCTAGTCGATAAAAACACGTGCGAGAGGATGCATCCCGCAGGCTAGTCGAGCACAAACACGTGCGAGAGGATGCATCCCGCAGGCTAGTCGAGCAAAAACACGTACGAGAGGATGCATCCCGCAGGCTAGTCGAGTAAAAATACGTGCGAAAGGATGCATCCCGCAGGCTAGTCGAGCACAAACACGTGCGAGGTTTTGTGGGATGCGCATGCGCAGGTTTTGTGGGATGCGCATGCGCAGGTTTTTTGGGATGCGCATGCGCAGGTTTTTTGGGATGCGCATGCGCAGGTTTTTTGGGATGCGCATGGCTAGTCGAGCAAAAACACGTGCGAGAGGATGCATCCCGCAGGCTAGTCGAGCATAAACACGTGCGAGAGGATGCATCCCGCAGGCTAGTCGAGTAAAAACACGTGCGAGAGGATGCATCCCGCAGGCTAGTCGAGCACAAACACGTGCGAGAGGATGCATCCCGCAGGCTAGTCGAGCAAAAACACGTGCGAAAGGATGCATCCCGCAGTCTAGTCGAGCACAAACACGTGCGAGGTTTTGTGGGATGCGCATGCGCAGGTTTTGTGGGATGCGCATGCGCAGATTTTTTGGGATGCGCATGCGCAGGTTTTTTGCGATGCACATGGCTAGTCGAGCAAAAACACGTGCGAGAGGATGCATCCCGCAGGCTAGTCGAGCAAAAACACGTGCGAGAGGATGCATCCCGCAGGCTAGTCGATAAAAACACGTGCGAGAGGAAGCATCCCGCAGGCTAGTCGAGCACAAACACGTGCGAGAGGATGCATCCCGCAGGCTAGTCGAGCAAAAACACGTACGAGAGGATGCATCCCGCAGGCTAGTCGAGTAAAAACACGTGCGAGAGGATGCATCCCGCAGGCTAGTCGAGTAAAAACACGTGCGAGGTTTTGTGGGATGCGCATGCGCAGGTTTTGTGGGATGCGCATGCGCAGGTTTTTTGGGATGCGCATGCGCAGGTTTTTTGGGATGCGCATGCGCAGGTTTTTTGGGATGCGCATGCGCAGGTTTTTTGGGATGCGCATGGCTAGTCGAGCAAAAACACGTGCGAGAGGATGCATCCCGCAGGCTAGTCGAGCATAAACACGTGCGAGAGGATGCATCCCGCAGGCTAGTCGAGTAAAAACACGTGCGAGAGGATGCATCCCGCAGGCTAGTCGAGCACAAACACGTGCGAGAGGATGCATCCCGCAGGCTAGTCGAGCAAAAACACGTGCGAAAGGATGCATCCCGCAGTCTAGTCGAGCACAAACACGTGCGAGGTTTTGTGGGATGCGCATGCGCAGGTTTTGTGGGATGCGCATGCGCAGATTTTTTGGGATGCGCATGCGCAGGTTTTTTGCGATGCACATGGCTAGTCGAGCAAAAACACGTGCGAGAGGATGCATCCCGCAGGCTAGTCGAGCAAAAACACGTGCGAGAGGATGCATCCCGCAGGCTAGTCGAGTAAAAACACGTGCGAAAGGATGCATCCCGCAGGCTAGTCGAGCACAAACACGTGCGAGGTTTTGTGGGATGCGCATGCGCAGGTTTTGTGGGATGCGCATGCGCAGGTTTTTTGGGATGCGCATGCGCAGGTTTTTTGGGATGCGCATGCGCAGGTTTTTTGGGATGCGCATGGCTAGTCGAGCAAAAACACGTGCGAGAGGATGCATCCCGCAGGGTAGTCGAGTAAAAACACGTGCGAGAGGATGCATCCCGCAGGCTAGTCGAGTAAAAACACGTGCGAGAGGATGCATCCCGCAGGCTAGTCGAGCAAAAACACGTGCGAGAGGATGCATCCCGCAGGCTAGTCGAGCAAAAACACGTGCGAGAGGATGCATCCCGCAGGCTAGTCGAGCAAAAACACGTGCGAGAGGATGCATCCCGCAGGCTAGTCGAGTAAAAACACGTGCGAGAGGATGCATCCCGCAGGCTAGTCGAGCACAAACACGTGCGAGAGGATGCATCCCGCAGGCTAGTCGAGCAAAAACACGTGCGAGAGGATGCATCCCGCAGGCTAGTCGAGTAAAAACACGTGCGAAAGGATGCATCCCGCAGTCTAGTCGAGCACAAACACGTGCGAGGTTTTGTGGGATGCGCATGGCTAGTCGAGCAAAAACACGTGCGAGAGGATGCATCCCGCAGGGTAGTCGAGTAAAAACACGTGCGAGAGGATGCATCCCGCAGGCTAGTCGAGTAAAAACACGTGCGAGAGGATGCATCCCGCAGGCTAGTCGAGCAAAAACACGTGCGAGAGGATGCATCCCGCAGGCTAGTCGAGTAAAAACACGTGCGAGAGGATGCATCCCGCAGGCTAGTCGAGTAAAAACACGTGCGAGGTTTTGTGGGATGCGCATGCGCAGGTTTTGTGGGATGCGCATGCGCAGGTGTTTTGGGATGCGCATGTGCAGGTTTTTTGGGATGCGCATGGCTAGTCGAGCAAAAACACGTGCGAGAGGATGCATCCCGCAGGCTAGTCAAGTAAAAACACGTGCGAGAGGATGCATCCCGCAGGCTAGTCGAGTAAAAACACGTGCGAGGTTTTGTGGGATGCGCATGCGCAGGTTTTGTGGGATGCGCATGCGCAGGTTTTTTGGGATGCGCATGTGCAGGTTTTTTGGGATGCGCATGCGCAGGTTTTTTGGGATGCGCATGGCTAGTCGAGCAAAAACACGTGCGAGAGGATGCATCCCGCAGGCTAGTCGAGCATAAACACGTGCGAGAGGATGCATCCCGCAGGCTAGTCGAGTAAAAACACGTGCGAGAGGATGCATCCCGCAGGCTAGTCGAGCACAAACACGTGCGAGAGGATGCATCCCGCAGGCTAGTCGAGCAAAAACACGTGCGAGAGGATGCATCCCGCAGGCTAGTCGAGTAAAAACACGTGCGAAAGGATGCATCCCGCAGTCTAGTCGAGCACAAACACGTGCGAGGTTTTGTGGGATGCGCATGCGCAGGTTTTGTGGGATGCGCATTCGCAGATTTTTTGGGATGCGCATGCGCAGGTTTTTTGGGATGCACATGGCTAGTCGAGCAAAAACACGTGCGAGAGGATGCATCCCGCAGGCTAGTCGAGCAAAAACACGTGCGAGAGGATGCATCCCGCAGGCTAGTCGAGTAAAAACACGTGCGAGAGGATGCATCCCGCAGGCTAGTCGAGCAAAAACACGTGCGAGAGGATGCATCCCGCAGGCTAGTCGAGTAAAAACACGTGCGAGAGGATGCATCCCGCAGGCTAGTCGAGCACAAACACGTGCGAGAGGATGCATCCCGCAGGCTAGTCGAGTAAAAACACGTGCGAAAGGATGCATCCCGCAGTCTAGTCGAGCACAAACACGTGCGAGGTTTTGTGGGATGCGCATGCGCAGGTTTTGTGGGATGCGCATGCGCAGATTTTTTGGGATGCGCATGCGCAGGTTTTTTGGGATGCGCATGGCTAGTCGAGCATAAACACGTGCGAGAGGATGCATCCCGCAGGCTAGTCGAGCAAAAACACGTGCGAGAGGATGCATCCCGCAGGCTAGTCGAGTAAAAACACGTGCGAGAGGATGCATCCCGCAGGCTAGTCGAGCACAAACACGTGCGAGAGGATGCATCCCGCAGGCTAGTCGAGCAAAAACACGTGCGAGAGGATGCATCCCGCAGGCTAGTCGAGTAAAAACACGTGCGAAAGGATGCATCCCGCAGTCTAGTCGAGCACAAACACGTGCGAGGTTTTGTGGGATGCGCATGCGCAGGTTTTGTGGGATGCGCATGCGCAGATTTTTTGGGATGCGCATGCGCAGGTTTTTTGGGATGCGCATGGCTAGTCGAGCAAAAACACGTGCGAGAGGATGCATCCCGCAGGCTAGTCGAGCAAAAACACGTACGAGAGGATGCATCCCGCAGGCTAGTCGAGTAAAAACACGTGCGAAAGGATGCATCCCGCAGGCTAGTCGAGCACAAACACGTGCGAGGTTTTGTGGGATGCGCATGCGCAGGTTTTGTGGGATGCGCATGCGCAGATTTTTTGGGATGCGCATGCGCAGGTTTTTTGGGATGCGCATGGCTAGTCGAGCAAAAACACGTGCGAGAGGATGCATCCCGCAGGCTAGTCGAGTAAAAACACGTGCGAGACGATGCATCCCGCAGGCTAGTCGAGTAAAAACACGTGCGAGAGGATGCATCCCGCAGGCTAGTCGAGTAAAAACACGTGCGAGAGGATGCATCCCGCAGGCTAGTCGAGTAAAAACACGTGCGAGGTTTTGTGGGATGCGCATGCGCAGGTTTTTTGGGATGCGCATGCGCAGGTTTTTTGGGATGTGCATGGCTAGTCGAGCAAAAACACGTGCGAGAGGATGCATCCCGCAGGCTAGCCGAGCAAAAACACGTGCGAGAGGATGCATCCCGCAGGCTAGTCGAGTAAAAACACGTGCGAGGTTTTGTGGGATGCGCATGCGCAGGTTTTGTGGGATGCGCATGCGCAGGTTTTTTGGGATGCGCATGTGCAGGTTTTTTGGGATGCGCATGGCTAGTCGAGCAAAAACACGTGCGAGAGGATGCATCCCGCAGGCTAGTCGAGTAAAAACACGTGCGAAAGGATGCATCCCGCAGGCTAGTCGAGCACAAACACGTGCGAGGTTTTGTGGGATGCGCATGCGCAGGTTTTGTGGGATGCGCATGCGCAGATTTTTTGGGATGCGCATGCGCAGGTTTTTTGGGATGCGCATGGCTAGTCGAGCAAAAACACGTGCGAGAGGATGCATCCCGCAGGCTAGTCGAGTAAAAACACGTGCGAGACGATGCATCCCGCAGGCTAGTCGAGTAAAAACACGTGCGAGAGGATGCATCCCGCAGGCTAGTCGAGTAAAAACACGTGCGAGAGGATGCATCCCGCAGGCTAGTCGAGTAAAAACACGTGCGAGGTTTTGTGGGATGCGCATGCGCAGGTTTTTTGGGATGCGCATGGCTAGTCGAGCAAAAACACGTGCGAGAGGATGCATCCCGCAGGCTAGCCGAGCAAAAACACGTGCGAGAGGATGCATCCCGCAGGCTAGTCGAGTAAAAACACGTGCGAGGTTTTGTGGGATGCGCATGCGCAGGTTTTGTGGGATGCGCATGCGCAGGTTTTTTGGGATGCGCATGTGCAGGTTTTTTGGGATGCGCATGGCTAGTCGAGCAAAAACACGTGCGAGAGGATGCATCCCGCAGGCTAGTCGAGTAAAAACACGTGCGAGAGGATGCATCCCGCAGGCTAGTCGAGCAAAAACACGTGCGAGAGGATGCATCCCGCAGGCTAGTCGAGCACAAACACGTGCGAGAGGATGCATCCCGCAGGCTAGTCGAGCAAAAACACGTGCGAGAGGATGCATCCCGCAGGCTAGTCGAGTAAAAACACGTGCGAAAGGATGCATCCCGCAGTCTAGTCGAGCACAAACACGTGCGAGGTTTTGTGGGATGCGCATGGCTAGTCGAGCAAAAACACGTGCGAGAGGATGCATCCCGCAGGGTAGTCGAGTAAAAACACGTGCGAGAGGATGCATCCCGCAGGCTAGTCGAGTAAAAACACGTGCGAGAGGATGCATCCCGCAGGCTAGTCGAGCAAAAACACGTGCGAGAGGATGCATCCCGCAGGCTAGTCGAGTAAAAACACGTGCGAGAGGATGCATCCCGCAGGCTAGTCGAGCACAAACACGTGCGAGAGGATGCATCCCGCAGGCTAGTCGAGCAAAAACACGTGCGAGAGGATGCATCCCGCAGGCTAGTCGAGCAAAAACACGTGCGAGAGGATGCATCCCGCAGGCTAGTCGAGTAAAAACACGTGCGAGAGGATGCATCCCGCAGGCTAGTCGAGCACAAACACGTGCGAGAGGATGCATCCCGCAGGCTAGTCGAGTAAAAACACGTGCGAAAGGATGCATCCCGCAGGCTAGTCGAGCACAAACACGTGCGAGGTTTTGTGGGATGCGCATGCGCAGGTTTTGTGGGATGCGCATGCGCAGGTTTTTTGGGATGCGCATGCGCAGGTTTTTTGGGATGCGCATGCGCAGGTTTTTTGGGATGCGCATGCGCAGGTTTTTTGGGATGCGCATGCGCAGGTTTTTTGGGATGCGCATGCGCAGGTTTTTTGGGATGCGCATGGCTAGTCGAGCAAAAACACGTGCGAGAGGATGCATCCCGCAGGCTAGTCGAGCAAAAACACGTGCGAGAGGATGCATCCCGCAGGCTAGTCGAGTAAAAACACGTGCGAGAGGATGCATCCCGCAGGCTAGTCGAGCACAAACACGTGCGAGAGGATGCATCCCGCAGGCTAGTCGAGCAAAAACACGTGCGAGAGGATGCATCCCGCAGGCTAGTCGAGTAAAAACACGTGCGAAAGGATGCATCCCGCAGTCTAGTCGAGCACAAACACGTGCGAGGTTTTGTGGGATGCGCATGCGCAGGTTTTGTGGGATGCGCATGCGCAGATTTTTTGGGATGCGCATGCGCAGGTTTTTTGGGATGCGCATGGCTAGTCGAGCAAAAACACGTGCGAGAGGATGCATCCCGCAGGCTAGTCGAGCAAAAACACGTACGAGAGGATGCATCCCGCAGGCTAGTCGAGTAAAAACACGTGCGAAAGGATGCATCCCGCAGGCTAGTCGAGCACAAACACGTGCGAGGTTTTGTGGGATGCGCATGCGCAGGTTTTGTGGGATGCGCATGCGCAGATTTTTTGGGATGCGCATGCGCAGGTTTTTTGGGATGCGCATGGCTAGTCGAGCAAAAACACGTGCGAGAGGATGCATCCCGCAGGCTAGTCGAGTAAAAACACGTGCGAGACGATGCATCCCGCAGGCTAGTCGAGTAAAAACACGTGCGAGAGGATGCATCCCGCAGGCTAGTCGAGTAAAAACACGTGCGAGAGGATGCATCCCGCAGGCTAGTCGAGTAAAAACACGTGCGAGGTTTTGTGGGATGCGCATGCGCAGGTTTTTTGGGATGCGCATGGCTAGTCGAGCAAAAACACGTGCGAGAGGATGCATCCCGCAGGCTAGCCGAGCAAAAACACGTGCGAGAGGATGCATCCCGCAGGCTAGTCGAGTAAAAACACGTGCGAGGTTTTGTGGGATGCGCATGCGCAGGTTTTGTGGGATGCGCATGCGCAGGTTTTTTGGGATGCGCATGCGCAGGTTTTTTGGGATGCGCATGGCTAGTCGAGCAAAAACACGTGCGAGAGGATGCATCCCGCAGGGTAGTCGAGTAAAAACACGTGCGAGAGGATGCATCCCGCAGGCTAGTCGAGTAAAAACACGTGCGAGAGGATGCATCCCGCAGGCTAGTCGAGCAAAAACACGTGCGAGAGGATGCATCCCGCAGGCTAGTCGAGTAAAAACACGTGCGAGAGGATGCATCCCGCAGGCTAGTCGAGTAAAAACACGTGCGAGAGGATGCATCCCGCAGGCTAGTCGAGTAAAAACACGTGCGAGGTTTTGTGGGATGCGCATGCGCAGGTTTTGTGGGATGCGCATGCGCAGGTTTTTTGGGATGCGCATGCGCAGGTTTTTTGGGATGCGCATGGCTAGTCGAGCAAAAACACGTGCGAGAGGATGCATCCCGCAGGGTAGTCGAGTAAAAACACGTGCGAGAGGATGCATCCCGCAGGCTAGTCGAGTAAAAACACGTGCGAGAGGATGCATCCCGCAGGCTAGTCGAGCAAAAACACGTGCGAGAGGATGCATCCCGCAGGCTAGTCGAGTAAAAACACGTGCGAGAGGATGCATCCCGCAGGCTAGTCGAGTAAAAACACGTGCGAGGTTTTGTGGGATGCGCATGCGCAGGTTTTGTGGGATGCGCATGCGCAGGTTTTTTGGGATGCGCATGTGCAGGTTTTTTGGGATGCGCATGGCTAGTCGAGCAAAAACACGTGCGAGAGGATGCATCCCGCAGGCTAGTCGAGTAAAAACACGTGCGAGAGGATGCATCCCGCAGGCTAGTCGAGTAAAAACACGTGCGAGGTTTTGTGGGATGCGCATGCGCAGGTTTTGTGGGATGCGCATGCGCAGGTTTTTTGGGATGCGCATGCGCAGGTTTTTTGGGATGCGCATGCGCAGGTTTTTTGGGATGCGCATGGCTAGTCGAGCAAAAACACGTGCGAGAGGATGCATCCCGCAGGCTAGTCGAGCATAAACACGTGCGAGAGGATGCATCCCGCAGGCTAGTCGAGTAAAAACACGTGCGAGAGGATGCATCCCGCAGGCTAGTCGAGCACAAACACGTGCGAGAGGATGCATCCCGCAGGCTAGTCGAGCAAAAACACGTGCGAGAGGATGCATCCCGCAGGCTAGTCGAGTAAAAACACGTGCGAAAGGATGCATCCCGCAGTCTAGTCGAGCACAAACACGTGCGAGGTTTTGTGGGATGCGCATGCGCAGGTTTTGTGGGATGCGCATGCGCAGATTTTTTGGGATGCGCATGCGCAGGTTTTTTGGGATGCACATGGCTAGTCGAGCAAAAACACGTGCGAGAGGATGCATCCCGCAGGCTAGTCGAGCAAAATCACGTGCGAGAGGATGCATCCCGCAGGCTAGTCGAGTAAAAACACGTGCGAAAGGATGCATCCCGCAGGCTAGTCGAGCACAAACACGTGCGAGGTTTTGTGGGATGCGCATGCGCAGGTTTTGTGGGATGCGCATGCGCAGGTTTTTTGGGATGCGCATGCGCAGGTTTTTTGGGATGCGCATGCGCAGGTTTTTTGGGATGCGCATGGCTAGTCGAGCAAAAACACGTGCGAGAGGATGCATCCCGCAGGGTAGTCGAGTAAAAACACGTGCGAGAGGATGCATCCCGCAGGCTAGTCGAGTAAAAACACGTGCGAGAGGATGCATCCCGCAGGCTAGTCGAGCAAAAACACGTGCGAGAGGATGCATCCCGCAGGCTAGTCGAGCAAAAACACGTGCGAGAGGATGCATCCCGCAGGCTAGTCGAGCAAAAACACGTGCGAGAGGATGCATCCCGCAGGCTAGTCGAGTAAAAACACGTGCGAGAGGATGCATCCCGCAGGCTAGTCGAGCACAAACACGTGCGAGAGGATGCATCCCGCAGGCTAGTCGAGCAAAAACACGTGCGAGAGGATGCATCCCGCAGGCTAGTCGAGTAAAAACACGTGCGAAAGGATGCATCCCGCAGTCTAGTCGAGCACAAACACGTGCGAGGTTTTGTGGGATGCGCATGCGCAGGTTTTGTGGGATGCGCATGCGCAGATTTTTTGGGATGCGCATGCGCAGATTTTTTGGGATGCGCATGCGCAGGTTTTTTGGGATGCACATGGCTAGTCGAGCAAAAACACGTGCGAGAGGATGCATCCCGCAGGCTAGTCGAGCAAAATCACGTGCGAGAGGATGCATCCCGCAGGCTAGTCGAGTAAAAACACGTGCGAAAGGATGCATCCCGCAGGCTAGTCGAGCACAAACACGTGCGAGGTTTTGTGGGATGCGCATGCGCAGGTTTTGTGGGATGCGCATGCGCAGGTTTTTTGGGATGCGCATGCGCAGGTTTTTTGGGATGCGCATGCGCAGGTTTTTTGGGATGCGCATGGCTAGTCGAGCAAAAACACGTGCGAGAGGATGCATCCCGCAGGGTAGTCGAGTAAAAACACGTGCGAGAGGATGCATCCCGCAGGCTAGTCGAGTAAAAACACGTGCGAGAGGATGCATCCCGCAGGCTAGTCGAGCAAAAACACGTGCGAGAGGATGCATCCCGCAGGCTAGTCGAGCAAAAACACGTGCGAGAGGATGCATCCCGCAGGCTAGTCGAGCAAAAACACGTGCGAGAGGATGCATCCCGCAGGCTAGTCGAGTAAAAACACGTGCGAGAGGATGCATCCCGCAGGCTAGTCGAGCACAAACACGTGCGAGAGGATGCATCCCGCAGGCTAGTCGAGCAAAAACACGTGCGAGAGGATGCATCCCGCAGGCTAGTCGAGTAAAAACACGTGCGAAAGGATGCATCCCGCAGTCTAGTCGAGCACAAACACGTGCGAGGTTTTGTGGGATGCGCATGCGCAGATTTTTTGGGATGCGCATGCGCAGGTTTTTTGGGATGCGCATGGCTAGTCGAGCAAAAACACGTGCGAGAGGATGCATCCCGCAGGCTAGTCGAGCAAAAACACGTACGAGAGGATGCAGCCCGCAGGCTAGTCGAGTAAAAACACGTGCGAAAGGATGCATCCCGCAGGCTAGTCGAGCACAAACACGTGCGAGGTTTTGTGGGATGCGCATGCGCAGGTTTTGTGGGATGCGCATGCGCAGATTTTTTGGGATGCGCATGCGCAGGTTTTTTGGGATGCGCATGGCTAGTCGAGCAAAAACACGTGCGAGAGGATGCATCCCGCAGGCTAGTCGAGTAAAAACACGTGCGAGACGATGCATCCCGCAGGCTAGTCGAGTAAAAACACGTGCGAGAGGATGCATCCCGCAGGCTAGTCGAGTAAAAACACGTGCGAGAGGATGCATCCCGCAGGCTAGTCGAGTAAAAACACGTGCGAGAGGATGCATCCCGCAGGCTAGTCGAGTAAAAACACGTGCGAGGTTTTGTGGGATGCGCATGCGCAGGTTTTTTGGGATGCGCATGCGCAGGTTTTTTGGGATGCGCATGGCTAGTCGAGCAAAAACACGTGCGAGAGGATGCATCCCGCAGGCTAGCCGAGCAAAAACACGTGCGAGAGGATGCATCCCGCAGGCTAGTCGAGTAAAAACACGTGCGAGGTTTTGTGGGATGCGCATGCGCAGGTTTTGTGGGATGCGCATGCGCAGGTTTTTTGGGATGCGCATGTGCAGGTTTTTTGGGATGCGCATGGCTAGTCGAGCAAAAACACGTGCGAGAGGATGCATCCCGCAGGCTAGTCGAGTAAAAACACGTGCGAGAGGATGCATCCCGCAGGCTAGTCGAGTAAAAACACGTGCGAGGTTTTGTGGGATGCGCATGCGCAGGTTTTGTGGGATGCGCATGCGCAGGTTTTTTGGGATGCGCATGCGCAGGTTTTTTGGGATGCGCATGGCTAGTCGAGCAAAAACACGTGCGAGAGGATGCATCCCGCAGGCTAGTCGAGCAAAAACACGTGCGAGAGGATGCATCCCGCAGGCTAGTCGATAAAAACACGTGCGAAAGGATGCATCCCGCAGTCTAGTCGAGCACAAACACGTGCGAGGTTTTGTGGGATGCGCATGCGCAGGTTTTGTGGGATGCGCATGCGCAGATTTTTTGGGATGCGCATGCGCAGGTTTTTTGGGATGCGCATGGCTAGTCGAGCAAAAACACGTGCGAGAGGATGCATCCCGCAGGCTAGTCGAGCAAAAACACGTGCGAGAGGATGCATCCCGCAGGCTAGTCGAGTAAAAACACGTGCGAAAGGATGCATCCCGCAGGCTAGTCGAGCACAAACACGTGCGAGGTTTTGTGGGATGCGCATGCGCAGGTTTTGTGGGATGCGCATGCGCAGATTTTTTGGGATGCGCATGCGCAGGTTTTTTGGGATGCGCATGGCTAGTCGAGCAAAAACACGTGCGAGAGGATGCATCCCGCAGGCTAGTCGAGTAAAAACACGTGCGAGACGATGCATCCCGCAGGCTAGTCGAGTAAAAACACGTGCGAGAGGATGCATCCCGCAGGCTAGTCGAGTAAAAACACGTGCGAGAGGATGCATCCCGCAGGCTAGTCGAGTAAAAACACGTGCGAGAGGATGCATCCCGCAGGCTAGTCGAGTAAAAACACGTGCGAGGTTTTGTGGGATGCGCATGCGCAGGTTTTTTGGGATGCGCATGCGCAGGTTTTTTGGGATGCGCATGGCTAGTCGAGCAAAAACACGTGCGAGAGGATGCATCCCGCAGGCTATCCGAGCAAAAACACGTGCGAGAGGATGCATCCCGCAGGCTAGTCGAGTAAAAACACGTGCGAGGTTTTGTGGGATGCGCATGCGCAGGTTTTGTGGGATGCGCATGCGCAGGTTTTTTGGGATGCGCATGCGCAGGTTTTTTGGGATGCGCATGCGCAGGTTTTTTGGGATGCGCATGGCTAGTCGAGCAAAAACACGTGCGAGAGGATGTATCCCGCAGGCTAGTCGAGCAAAAACACGTACGAGAGGATGCATCCCGCAGGCTAGTCGAGTAAAAACACGTGCGAAAGGATGCATCCCGCAGCCTAGTCGAGCACAAACACCTGCGAGGTTTTGTGGGATGCGCATGCGCAGGTTTTGTGGGATGCGCATGCGCAGATTTTTTGGGATGCGCATGCGCAGGTTTTTTGGGATGCGCATGGCTAGTCGAGCAAAAACACGTGCGAGAGGATGCATCCCGCAGGCTAGTCGAGCAAAAACACGTGCGAGAGGATGCATCCCGCAGGCTAGTCGAGTAAAAACACGTGCGAAAGGATGCATCCCGCAGGCTAGTCGAGCACAAACACGTGCGAGGTTTTGTGGGATGCGCATGCGCAGGTTTTGTGGGATGCGCATGCGCAGATTTTTTGGGATGCGCATGCGCAGGTTTTTTGGGATGCGCATGGCTAGTCGAGCAAAAACACGTGCGAGAGGATGCATCCCGCAGGCTAGTCGAGTAAAAACACGTGCGAGACGATGCATCCCGCAGGCTAGTCGAGTAAAAACACGTGCGAGAGGATGCATCCCGCAGGCTAGTCGAGTAAAAACACGTGCGAGAGGATGCATCCCGCAGGCTAGTCGAGTAAAAACACGTGCGAGGTTTTGTGGGATGCGCATGGCTAGTCGAGCAAAAACACGTGCGAGAGGATGCATCCCGCAGGCTAGTCGAGCACAAACACGTGCGAGGTTTTGTGGGATGCGCATGCGCAGGTTTTGTGGGATGCGCATGCGCAGATTTTTTGGGATGCGCATGCGCAGGTTTTTTGGGATGCGCATGGCTAGTCGAGCAAAAACACGTGCGAGAGGATGCATCCCGCAGGCTAGTCGAGTAAAAACACGTGCGAGACGATGCATCCCGCAGGCTAGTCGAGTAAAAACACGTGCGAGAGGATGCATCCCGCAGGCTAGTCGAGTAAAAACACGTGCGAGAGGATGCATCCCGCAGGCTAGTCGAGTAAAAACACGTGCGAGAGGATGCATCCCGCAGGCTAGTCGAGTAAAAACACGTGCGAGGTTTTGTGGGATGCGCATGCGCAGGTTTTGTGGGATTCGCATGCGCAGGTTTTTTGGGATGCGCATGCGCAGGTTTTTTGGGATGCGCATGGCTAGTCGAGCAAAAACACGTGCGAGAGGTTGCATCCCGCAGGGTAGTCGAGTAAAAACACGTGCGAGAGGATGCATCCCGCAGGCTAGTCGAGCAAAAACACGTGCGAGAGGATGCATCCCGCAGGCTAGTCGAGTAAAAACACGTGCGAGAGGATGCATCCCGCAGGCTAGTCGAGTAAAAACACGTGCGAGGTTTTGTGGGATGCGCATGCGCAGGTTTTTTGGGATGCGCATGTGCAGGTTTTTTGGGATGCGCATGGCTAGTCGAGCAAAAACACGTGCGAGAGGATGCATCCCGCAGGCTAGTCGAGTAAAAACACGTGCGAGAGGATGCATCCCGCAGGCTAGTCGAGTAAAAACACGTACGAGGTTTTGTGGGATGCGCATGCGCAGGTTTTGTGGGATGCGCATGCGCAGGTTTTTTGGGATGCGCATGCGCAGGTTTTTTGGGATGCGCATGCGCAGGTTTTTTGGGATGCGCATGGCTAGTCGAGCAAAAACACGTGCGAGAGGATGCATCCCGCAGGGTAGTCGAGTAAAAACACGTGCGAGAGGATGCATCCCGCAGGCTAGTCGAGCAAAAACACGTGCGAGAGGATGCATCCCGCAGGCTAGTCGAGTAAAAACACGTGCGAGAGGATGCATCCCGCAGGCTAGTCGAGTAAAAACACGTGCGAAAGGATGCATCCCGCAGTCTAGTCGAGCACAAACACGTGCGAGGTTTTGTGGGATGCGCATGCGCAGGTTTTGTGGGATGCGCATGCGCAGATTTTTTGGGATGCGCATGCGCAGGTTTTTTGGGATGCGCATGGCTAGTCGAGCAAAAACACGTGCGAGAGGATGCATCCCGCAGGCTAGTCGAGCAAAAACACGTACGAGAGGATGCATCCCGCAGGCTAGTCGAGTAAAAACACGTGCGAAAGGATGCATCCCGCAGGCTAGTCGAGCACAAACACGTGCGAGGTTTTGTGGGATGCCCATGCGCAGGTTTTGTGGGATGCGCATGCGCAGATTTTTTGGGATGCGCATGCGCAGGTTTTTTGGGATGCGCATGGCTAGTCGAGCAAAAACACGTGCGAGAGGATGCATCCCGCAGGCTAGTCGAGTAAAAACACGTGCGAGACGATGCATCCCGCAGGCTAGTCGAGTAAAAACACGTGCGAGAGGATGCATCCCGCAGGCTAGTCGAGTAAAAACACGTGCGAGAGGATGCATCCCGCAGGCTAGTCGAGTAAAAACACGTGCGAGGTTTTGTGGGATGCGCATGCGCAGGTTTTTTGGGATGCGCATGCGCAGGTTTTTTGGGATGCGCATGGCTAGTCGAGCAAAAACACGTGCGAGAGGATGCATCCCGCAGGCTAGCCGAGCAAAAACACGTGCGAGAGGATGCATCCCGCAGGCTAGTCGAGTAAAAACACGTGCGAGGTTTTGTGGGATGCGCATGCGCAGGTTTTGTGGGATGCGCATGCGCAGGTTTTTTGGGATGCGCATGTGCAGGTTTTTTGGGATGCGCATGGCTAGTCGAGCAAAAACACGTGCGAGAGGATGCATCCCGCAGGCTAGTCGAGTAAAAACACGTGCGAGAGGATGCATCCCGCAGGCTAGTCGAGTAAAAACACGTGCGAGGTTTTGTGGGATGCGCATGCGCAGGTTTTGTGGGATGCGCATGCGCAGGTTTTGTGGGATGCGCATGCGCAGGTTTTTTGGGATGCGCATGGCTAGTCGAGCAAAAACACGTGCGAGAGGATGCATCCCGCAGGCTAGTCGAGCAAAAACACGTGCGAGAGGATGCATCCCGCAGGCTAGTCGAGTAAAAACACGTGCGAAAGGATGCATCCCGCAGGCTAGTCGAGCACAAACACGTGCGAGGTTTTGTGGGATGCGCATGCGCAGGTTTTGTGGGATGCGCATGCGCAGATTTTTTGGGATGCGCATGCGCAGGTTTTTTGGGATGCGCATGGCTAGTCGAGCAAAAACACGTGCGAGAGGATGCATCCCGCAGGCTAGTCGAGTAAAAACACGTGCGAGACGATGCATCCCGCAGGCTAGTCGAGTAAAAACACGTGCGAGAGGATGCATCCCGCAGGCTAGTCGAGTAAAAACACGTGCGAGAGGATGCATCCCGCAGGCTAGTCGAGTAAAAACACGTGCGAGGTTTTGTGGGATGCGCATGCGCAGGTTTTTTGGGATGCGCATGGCTAGTCGAGCAAAAACACGTGCGAGAGGATGCATCCCGCAGGCTAGCCGAGCAAAAACACGTGCGAGAGGATGCATCCCGCAGGCTAGTCGAGTAAAAACACGTGCGAGGTTTTGTGGGATGCGCATGCGCAGGTTTTGTGGGATGTGCATGCGCAGGTTTTTTGGGATGCGCATGGCTAGTCGAGCAAAAACACGTGCGAGAGGATGCATCCCGCAGGGTAGTCGAGTAAAAACACGTGCGAGAGGATGCATCCCGCAGGCTAGTCGAGTAAAAACACGTGCGAGAGGATGCATCCCGCAGGCTAGTCGAGCAAAAACACGTGCGAGAGGATGCATCCCGCAGGCTAGTCGAGTAAAAACACGTGCGAGAGGATGCATCCCGCAGGCTAGTCGAGTAAAAACACGTGCGAGGTTTTGTGGGATGCGCATGCGCAGGTTTTGTGGGATGCGCATGCGCAGGTTTTTTGGGATGCGCATGTGCAGGTTTTTTGGGATGCGCATGGCTAGTCGAGCAAAAACACGTGCGAGAGGATGCATCCCGCAGGCTAGTCGAGTAAAAACACGTGCGAGAGGATGCATCCCGCAGGCTAGTCGAGTAAAAACACGTGCGAGGTTTTGTGGGATGCGCATGCGCAGGTTTTGTGGGATGCGCATGCGCAGGTTTTTTGGGATGCGCATGCGCAGGTTTTTTGGGATGCGCATGGCTAGTCGAGCAAAAACACGTGCGAGAGGATGCATCCCGCAGGCTAGTCGAGTAAAAACACGTGCGAGAGGATGCATCCCGCAGGCTAGTCGAGCAAAAACACGTGCGAGAGGATGCATCCCGCAGGCTAGTCGAGTAAAAACACGTGCGAGAGGATGCATCCCGCAGGCTAGTCGAGTAAAAACACGTGCGAGGTTTTGTGGGATGCGCATGCGCAGGTTTTGTGGGATGCGCATGCGCAGGTTTTTTGGGATGCGCATGTGCAGGTTTTTTGGGATGCGCATGGCTAGTCGAGCAAAAACACGTGCGAGAGGATGCATCCCGCAGGCTAGTCGAGTAAAAACACGTGCGAGAGGATGCATCCCGCAGGCTAGTCGAGTAAAAACACGTGCGAGGTTTTGTGGGATGCGCATGCGCAGGTTTTGTGGGATGCGCATGCGCAGGTTTTTTGGGATGCGCATGCGCAGGTTTTTTGGGATGCGCATGGCTAGTCGAGCAAAAACACGTGCGAGAGGATGCATCCCGCAGGCTAGTCGAGCAAAAACACGTGCGAGAGGATGCATCCCGCAGGCTAGTCGATAAAAACACGTGCGAAAGGATGCATCCCGCAGTCTAGTCGAGCACAAACACGTGCGAGGTTTTGTGGGATGCGCATGCGCAGGTTTTGTGGGATGCGCATGCGCAGATTTTTTGGGATGCGCATGCGCAGGTTTTTTGGGATGCGCATGGCTAGTCGAGCAAAAACACGTGCGAGAGGATGCATCCCGCAGGCTAGTCGAGCAAAAACACGTGCGAGAGGATGCATCCCGCAGGCTAGTCGAGTAAAAACACGTGCGAAAGGATGCATCCCGCAGGCTAGTCGAGCACAAACACGTGCGAGGTTTTGTGGGATGCGCATGCGCAGGTTTTGTGGGATGCGCATGCGCAGATTTTTTGGGATGCGCATGCGCAGGTTTTTTGGGATGCGCATGGCTAGTCGAGCAAAAACACGTGCGAGAGGATGCATCCCGCAGGCTAGTCGAGTAAAAACACGTGCGAGACGATGCATCCCGCAGGCTAGTCGAGTAAAAACACGTGCGAGAGGATGCATCCCGCAGGCTAGTCGAGTAAAAACACGTGCGAGAGGATGCATCCCGCAGGCTAGTCGAGTAAAAACACGTGCGAGAGGATGCATCCCGCAGGCTAGTCGAGTAAAAACACGTGCGAGGTTTTGTGGGATGCGCATGCGCAGGTTTTTTGGGATGCGCATGCGCAGGTTTTTTGGGATGCGCATGGCTAGTCGAGCAAAAACACGTGCGAGAGGATGCATCCCGCAGGCTATCCGAGCAAAAACACGTGCGAGAGGATGCATCCCGCAGGCTAGTCGAGTAAAAACACGTGCGAGGTTTTGTGGGATGCGCATGCGCAGGTTTTGTGGGATGCGCATGCGCAGGTTTTTTGGGATGCGCATGCGCAGGTTTTTTGGGATGCGCATGCGCAGGTTTTTTGGGATGCGCATGGCTAGTCGAGCAAAAACACGTGCGAGAGGATGTATCCCGCAGGCTAGTCGAGCAAAAACACGTACGAGAGGATGCATCCCGCAGGCTAGTCGAGTAAAAACACGTGCGAAAGGATGCATCCCGCAGCCTAGTCGAGCACAAACACCTGCGAGGTTTTGTGGGATGCGCATGCGCAGGTTTTGTGGGATGCGCATGCGCAGATTTTTTGGGATGCGCATGCGCAGGTTTTTTGGGATGCGCATGGCTAGTCGAGCAAAAACACGTGCGAGAGGATGCATCCCGCAGGCTAGTCGAGCAAAAACACGTGCGAGAGGATGCATCCCGCAGGCTAGTCGAGTAAAAACACGTGCGAAAGGATGCATCCCGCAGGCTAGTCGAGCACAAACACGTGCGAGGTTTTGTGGGATGCGCATGCGCAGGTTTTGTGGGATGCGCATGCGCAGATTTTTTGGGATGCGCATGCGCAGGTTTTTTGGGATGCGCATGGCTAGTCGAGCAAAAACACGTGCGAGAGGATGCATCCCGCAGGCTAGTCGAGTAAAAACACGTGCGAGACGATGCATCCCGCAGGCTAGTCGAGTAAAAACACGTGCGAGAGGATGCATCCCGCAGGCTAGTCGAGTAAAAACACGTGCGAGGTTTTGTGGGATGCGCATGGCTAGTCGAGCAAAAACACGTGCGAGAGGATGCATCCCGCAGGCTAGCCGAGCAAAAACACGTGCGAGAGGATGCATCCCGCAGGCTAGTCGAGTAAAAACACGTGCGAGGTTTTGTGGGATGCGCATGCGCAGGTTTTGTGGGATTCGCATGCGCAGGTTTTTTGGGATGCGCATGCGCAGGTTTTTTGGGATGCGCATGGCTAGTCGAGCAAAAACACGTGCGAGAGGTTGCATCCCGCAGGGTAGTCGAGTAAAAACACGTGCGAGAGGATGCATCCCGCAGGCTAGTCGAGCAAAAACACGTGCGAGAGGATGCATCCCGCAGGCTAGTCGAGTAAAAACACGTGCGAGAGGATGCATCCCGCAGGCTAGTCGAGTAAAAACACGTGCGAGGTTTTGTGGGATGCGCATGCGCAGGTTTTTTGGGATGCGCATGCGCAGGTTTTTTGGGATGCGCATGGCTAGTCGAGCAAAAACACGTGCGAGAGGATGCATCCCGCAGGCTAGTCGAGTAAAAACACGTGCGAGAGGATGCATCCCGCAGGCTAGTCGAGTAAAAACACGTGCGAGGTTTTGTGGGATGCGCATGCGCAGGTTTTTTGGGATGCGCATGTGCAGGTTTTTTGGGATGCGCATGGCTAGTCGAGCAAAAACACGTGCGAGAGGATGCATCCCGCAGGCTAGTCGAGTAAAAACACGTGCGAGAGGATGCATCCCGCAGGCTAGTCGAGTAAAAACACGTGCGAGGTTTTGTGGGATGCGCATGCGCAGGTTTTGTGGGATGCGCATGCGCAGGTTTTTTGGGATGCGCATGCGCAGGTTTTTTGGGATGCGCATGGCTAGTCGAGCAAAAACACGTGCGAGAGGATGCATCCCGCAGGCTAGTCGAGCAAAAACACGTGCGAGAGGATGCATCCCGCAGGCTAGTCGATAAAAACACGTGCGAAAGGATGCATCCCGCAGTCTAGTCGAGCACAAACACGTGCGAGGTTTTGTGGGATGCGCATGCGCAGGTTTTGTGGGATGCGCATGCGCAGATTTTTTGGGATGCGCATGCGCAGGTTTTTTGGGATGCGCATGGCTAGTCGAGCAAAAACACGTGCGAGAGGATGCATCCCGCAGGCTAGTCGAGCAAAAACACGTGCGAGAGGATGCATCCCGCAGGCTAGTCGAGTAAAAACACGTGCGAAAGGATGCATCCCGCAGGCTAGTCGAGCACAAACACGTGCGAGGTTTTGTGGGATGCGCATGCGCAGGTTTTGTGGGATGCGCATGCGCAGATTTTTTGGGATGCGCATGCGCAGGTTTTTTGGGATGCGCATGGCTAGTCGAGCAAAAACACGTGCGAGAGGATGCATCCCGCAGGCTAGTCGAGTAAAAACACGTGCGAGACGATGCATCCCGCAGGCTAGTCGAGTAAAAACACGTGCGAGAGGATGCATCCCGCAGGCTAGTCGAGTAAAAACACGTGCGAGAGGATGCATCCCGCAGGCTAGTCGAGTAAAAACACGTGCGAGAGGATTCATCCCGCAGGCTAGTCGAGTAAAAACACGTGCGAGGTTTTGTGGGATGCGCATGCGCAGGTTTTTTGGGATGCGCATGCGCAGGTTTTTTGGGATGCGCATGGCTAGTCGAGCAAAAACACGTGCGAGAGGATGCATCCCGCAGGCTATCCGAGCAAAAACACGTGCGAGAGGATGCATCCCGCAGGCTAGTCGAGTAAAAACACGTGCGAGGTTTTGTGGGATGCGCATGCGCAGGTTTTGTGGGATGCGCATGCGCAGGTTTTTTGGGATGCGCATGCGCAGGTTTTTTGGGATGCGCATGCGCAGGTTTTTTGGGATGCGCATGGCTAGTCGAGCAAAAACACGTGCGAGAGGATGTATCCCGCAGGCTAGTCGAGCAAAAACACGTACGAGAGGATGCATCCCGCAGGCTAGTCGAGTAAAAACACGTGCGAAAGGATGCATCCCGCAGCCTAGTCGAGCACAAACACCTGCGAGGTTTTGTGGGATGCGCATGCGCAGGTTTTGTGGGATGCGCATGCGCAGATTTTTTGGGATGCGCATGCGCAGGTTTTTTGGGATGCGCATGGCTAGTCGAGCAAAAACACGTGCGAGAGGATGCATCCCGCAGGCTAGTCGAGCAAAAACACGTGCGAGAGGATGCATCCCGCAGGCTAGTCGAGTAAAAACACGTGCGAAAGGATGCATCCCGCAGGCTAGTCGAGCACAAACACGTGCGAGGTTTTGTGGGATGCGCATGCGCAGGTTTTGTGGGATGCGCATGCGCAGATTTTTTGGGATGCGCATGCGCAGGTTTTTTGGGATGCGCATGGCTAGTCGAGCAAAAACACGTGCGAGAGGATGCATCCCGCAGGCTAGTCGAGTAAAAACACGTGCGAGACGATGCATCCCGCAGGCTAGTCGAGTAAAAACACGTGCGAGAGGATGCATCCCGCAGGCTAGTCGAGTAAAAACACGTGCGAGGTTTTGTGGGATGCGCATGGCTAGTCGAGCAAAAACACGTGCGAGAGGATGCATCCCGCAGGCTAGCCGAGCAAAAACACGTGCGAGAGGATGCATCCCGCAGGCTAGTCGAGTAAAAACACGTGCGAGGTTTTGTGGGATGCGCATGCGCAGGTTTTGTGGGATTCGCATGCGCAGGTTTTTTGGGATGCGCATGCGCAGGTTTTTTGGGATGCGCATGGCTAGTCGAGCAAAAACACGTGCGAGAGGTTGCATCCCGCAGGGTAGTCGAGTAAAAACACGTGCGAGAGGATGCATCCCGCAGGCTAGTCGAGCAAAAACACGTGCGAGAGGATGCATCCCGCAGGCTAGTCGAGTAAAAACACGTGCGAGAGGATGCATCCCGCAGGCTAGTCGAGTAAAAACACGTGCGAGGTTTTGTGGGATGCGCATGCGCAGGTTTTTTGGGATGCGCATGCGCAGGTTTTTTGGGATGCGCATGGCTAGTCGAGCAAAAACACGTGCGAGAGGATGCATCCCGCAGGCTAGCCGAGCAAAAACACGTGCGAGAGGATGCATCCCGCAGGCTAGTCGAGTAAAAACACGTGCGAGGTTTTGTGGGATGCGCATGCGCAGGTTTTGTGGGATGCGCATGCGCAGGTTTTTTGGGATGCGCATGTGCAGGTTTTTTGGGATGCGCATGGCTAGTCGAGCAAAAACACGTGCGAGAGGATGCATCCCGCAGGCTAGTCGAGTAAAAACACGTGCGAGAGGATGCATCCCGCAGGCTAGTCGAGTAAAAACACGTGCGAGGTTTTGTGGGATGCGCATGCGCAGGTTTTGTGGGATGCGCATGCGCAGGTTTTGTGGGATGCGCATGCGCAGGTTTTTTGGGATGCGCATGGCTAGTCGAGCAAAAACACGTGCGAGAGGATGCATCCCGCAGGCTAGTCGAGCAAAAACACGTGCGAGAGGATGCATCCCGCAGGCTAGTCGAGTAAAAACACGTGCGAAAGGATGCATCCCGCAGGCTAGTCGAGCACAAACACGTGCGAGGTTTTGTGGGATGCGCATGCGCAGGTTTTGTGGGATGCGCATGCGCAGATTTTTTGGGATGCGCATGCGCAGGTTTTTTGGGATGCGCATGGCTAGTCGAGCAAAAACACGTGCGAGAGGATGCATCCCGCAGGCTAGTCGAGTAAAAACACGTGCGAGACGATGCATCCCGCAGGCTAGTCGAGTAAAAACACGTGCGAGAGGATGCATCCCGCAGGCTAGTCGAGTAAAAACACGTGCGAGAGGATGCATCCCGCAGGCTAGTCGAGTAAAAACACGTGCGAGGTTTTGTGGGATGCGCATGCGCAGGTTTTTTGGGATGCGCATGGCTAGTCGAGCAAAAACACGTGCGAGAGGATGCATCCCGCAGGCTAGCCGAGCAAAAACACGTGCGAGAGGATGCATCCCGCAGGCTAGTCGAGTAAAAACACGTGCGAGGTTTTGTGGGATGCGCATGCGCAGGTTTTGTGGGATGTGCATGCGCAGGTTTTTTGGGATGCGCCTGCGCAGGTTTTTTGGGATGCGCATGGCTAGTCGAGCAAAAACACGTGCGAGAGGATGCATCCCGCAGGGTAGTCGAGTAAAAACACGTGCGAGAGGATGCATCCCGCAGGCTAGTCGAGTAAAAACACGTGCGAGAGGATGCATCCCGCAGGCTAGTCGAGCAAAAACACGTGCGAGAGGATGCATCCCGCAGGCTAGTCGAGTAAAAACACGTGCGAGAGGATGCATCCCGCAGGCTAGTCGAGTAAAAACACGTGCGAGGTTTTGTGGGATGCGCATGCGCAGGTTTTGTGGGATGCGCATGCGCAGGTTTTTTGGGATGCGCATGTGCAGGTTTTTTGGGATGCGCATGGCTAGTCGAGCAAAAACACGTGCGAGAGGATGCATCCCGCAGGCTAGTCGAGTAAAAACACGTGCGAGAGGATGCATCCCGCAGGCTAGTCGAGTAAAAACACGTGCGAGGTTTTGTGGGATGCGCATGCGCAGGTTTTGTGGGATGCGCATGCGCAGGTTTTTTGGGATGCGCATGCGCAGGTTTTTTGGGATGCGCATGGCTAGTCGAGCAAAAACACGTGCGAGAGGATGCATCCCGCAGGCTAGTCGAGTAAAAACACGTGCGAGAGGATGCATCCCGCAGGCTAGTCGAGCAAAAACACGTGCGAGAGGATGCATCCCGCAGGCTAGTCGAGTAAAAACACGTGCGAGAGGATGCATCCCGCAGGCTAGTCGAGTAAAAACACGTGCGAGGTTTTGTGGGATGCGCATGCGCAGGTTTTGTGGGATGCGCATGCGCAGGTTTTTTGGGATGCGCATGTGCAGGTTTTTTGGGATGCGCATGGCTAGTCGAGCAAAAACACGTGCGAGAGGATGCATCCCGCAGGCTAGTCGAGTAAAAACACGTGCGAGAGGATGCATCCCGCAGGCTAGTCGAGTAAAAACACGTGCGAGGTTTTGTGGGATGCGCATGCGCAGGTTTTGTGGGATGCGCATGCGCAGGTTTTTTGGGATGCGCATGCGCAGGTTTTTTGGGATGCGCATGGCTAGTCGAGCAAAAACACGTGCGAGAGGATGCATCCCGCAGGCTAGTCGAGCAAAAACACGTGCGAGAGGATGCATCCCGCAGGCTAGTCGATAAAAACACGTGCGAAAGGATGCATCCCGCAGTCTAGTCGAGCACAAACACGTGCGAGGTTTTGTGGGATGCGCATGCGCAGGTTTTGTGGGATGCGCATGCGCAGATTTTTTGGGATGCGCATGCGCAGGTTTTTTGGGATGCGCATGGCTAGTCGAGCAAAAACACGTGCGAGAGGATGCATCCCGCAGGCTAGTCGAGCAAAAACACGTGCGAGAGGATGCATCCCGCAGGCTAGTCGAGTAAAAACACGTGCGAAAGGATGCATCCCGCAGGCTAGTCGAGCACAAACACGTGCGAGGTTTTGTGGGATGCGCATGCGCAGGTTTTGTGGGATGCGCATGCGCAGATTTTTTGGGATGCGCATGCGCAGGTTTTTTGGGATGCGCATGGCTAGCCGAGCAAAAACACGTGCGAGAGGATGCATCCCGCAGGCTAGTCGAGTAAAAACACGTGCGAGACGATGCATCCCGCAGGCTAGTCGAGTAAAAACACGTGCGAGAGGATGCATCCCGCAGGCTAGTCGAGTAAAAACACGTGCGAGAGGATGCATCCCGCAGGCTAGTCGAGTAAAAACACGTGCGAGAGGATGCATCCCGCAGGCTAGTCGAGTAAAAACACGTGCGAGGTTTTGTGGGATGCGCATGCGCAGGTTTTTTGGGATGCGCATGCGCAGGTTTTTTGGGATGCGCATGGCTAGTCGAGCAAAAACACGTGCGAGAGGATGCATCCCGCAGGCTATCCGAGCAAAAACACGTGCGAGAGGATGCATCCCGCAGGCTAGTCGAGTAAAAACACGTGCGAGGTTTTGTGGGATGCGCATGCGCAGGTTTTGTGGGATGCGCATGCGCAGGTTTTTTGGGATGCGCATGCGCAGGTTTTTTGGGATGCGCATGCGCAGGTTTTTTGGGATGCGCATGGCTAGTCGAGCAAAAACACGTGCGAGAGGATGTATCCCGCAGGCTAGTCGAGCAAAAACACGTACGAGAGGATGCATCCCGCAGGCTAGTCGAGTAAAAACACGTGCGAAAGGATGCATCCCGCAGCCTAGTCGAGCACAAACACCTGCGAGGTTTTGTGGGATGCGCATGCGCAGGTTTTGTGGGATGCGCATGCGCAGATTTTTTGGGATGCGCATGCGCAGGTTTTTTGGGATGCGCATGGCTAGTCGAGCAAAAACACGTGCGAGAGGATGCATCCCGCAGGCTAGTCGAGCAAAAACACGTGCGAGAGGATGCATCCCGCAGGCTAGTCGAGTAAAAACACGTGCGAAAGGATGCATCCCGCAGGCTAGTCGAGCACAAACACGTGCGAGGTTTTGTGGGATGCGCATGCGCAGGTTTTTTGGGATGCGCATGGCTAGTCGAGCAAAAACACGTGCGAGAGGATGCATCCCGCAGGCTAGTCGAGTAAAAACACGTGCGAGACGATGCATCCCGCAGGCTAGTCGAGTAAAAACACGTGCGAGAGGATGCATCCCGCAGGCTAGTCGAGTAAAAACACGTGCGAGAGGATGCATCCCGCAGGCTAGTCGAGTAAAAACACGTGCGAGGTTTTGTGGGATGCGCATGGCTAGTCGAGCAAAAACACGTGCGAGAGGATGCATCCCGCAGGCTAGCCGAGCAAAAACACGTGCGAGAGGATGCATCCCGCAGGCTAGTCGAGTAAAAACACGTGCGAGGTTTTGTGGGATGCGCATGCGCAGGTTTTGTGGGATTCGCATGCGCAGGTTTTTTGGGATGCGCATGCGCAGGTTTTTTGGGATGCGCATGGCTAGTCGAGCAAAAACACGTGCGAGAGGTTGCATCCCGCAGGGTAGTCGAGTAAAAACACGTGCGAGAGGATGCATCCCGCAGGCTAGTCGAGCAAAAACACGTGCGAGAGGATGCATCCCGCAGGCTAGTCGAGTAAAAACACGTGCGAGAGGATGCATCCCGCAGGCTAGTCGAGTAAAAACACGTGCGAGGTTTTGTGGGATGCGCATGCGCAGGTTTTTTGGGATGCGCATGTGCAGGTTTTTTGGGATGCGCATGGCTAGTCGAGCAAAAACACGTGCGAGAGGATGCATCCCGCAGGCTAGTCGAGTAAAAACACGTGCGAGAGGATGCATCCCGCAGGCTAGTCGAGTAAAAACACGTACGAGGTTTTGTGGGATGCGCATGCGCAGGTTTTGTGGGATGCGCATGCGCAGGTTTTTTGGGATGCGCATGCGCAGGTTTTTTGGGATGCGCATGCGCAGGTTTTTTGGGATGCGCATGGCTAGTCGAGCAAAAACACGTGCGAGAGGATGCATCCCGCAGGGTAGTCGAGTAAAAACACGTGCGAGAGGATGCATCCCGCAGGCTAGTCGAGCAAAAACACGTGCGAGAGGATGCATCCCGCAGGCTAGTCGAGTAAAAACACGTGCGAGAGGATGCATCCCGCAGGCTAGTCGAGTAAAAACACGTGCGAAAGGATGCATCCCGCAGTCTAGTCGAGCACAAACACGTGCGAGGTTTTGTGGGATGCGCATGCGCAGGTTTTGTGGGATGCGCATGCGCAGATTTTTTGGGATGCGCATGCGCAGGTTTTTTGGGATGCGCATGGCTAGTCGAGCAAAAACACGTGCGAGAGGATGCATCCCGCAGGCTAGTCGAGCAAAAACACGTACGAGAGGATGCATCCCGCAGGCTAGTCGAGTAAAAACACGTGCGAAAGGATGCATCCCGCAGGCTAGTCGAGCACAAACACGTGCGAGGTTTTGTGGGATGCCCATGCGCAGGTTTTGTGGGATGCGCATGCGCAGATTTTTTGGGATGCGCATGCGCAGGTTTTTTGGGATGCGCATGGCTAGTCGAGCAAAAACACGTGCGAGAGGATGCATCCCGCAGGCTAGTCGAGTAAAAACACGTGCGAGACGATGCATCCCGCAGGCTAGTCGAGTAAAAACACGTGCGAGAGGATGCATCCCGCAGGCTAGTCGAGTAAAAACACGTGCGAGGTTTTGTGGGATGCGCATGCGCAGGTTTTTTGGGATGCGCATGCGCAGGTTTTTTGGGATGCGCATGGCTAGTCGAGCAAAAACACGTGCGAGAGGATGCATCCCGCAGGCTAGCCGAGCAAAAACACGTGCGAGAGGATGCATCCCGCAGGCTAGTCGAGTAAAAACACGTGCGAGGTTTTGTGGGATGCGCATGCGCAGGTTTTGTGGGATGCGCATGCGCAGGTTTTTTGGGATGCGCATGTGCAGGTTTTTTGGGATGCGCATGGCTAGTCGAGCAAAAACACGTGCGAGAGGATGCATCCCGCAGGCTAGTCGAGTAAAAACACGTGCGAGAGGATGCATCCCGCAGGCTAGTCGAGTAAAAACACGTGCGAGGTTTTGTGGGATGCGCATGCGCAGGTTTTGTGGGATGCGCATGCGCAGGTTTTGTGGGATGCGCATGCGCAGGTTTTTTGGGATGCGCATGGCTAGTCGAGCAAAAACACGTGCGAGAGGATGCATCCCGCAGGCTAGTCGAGCAAAAACACGTGCGAGAGGATGCATCCCGCAGGCTAGTCGAGTAAAAACACGTGCGAAAGGATGCATCCCGCAGGCTAGTCGAGCACAAACACGTGCGAGGTTTTGTGGGATGCGCATGCGCAGGTTTTGTGGGATGCGCATGCGCAGATTTTTTGGGATGCGCATGCGCAGGTTTTTTGGGATGCGCATGGCTAGTCGAGCAAAAACACGTGCGAGAGGATGCATCCCGCAGGCTAGTCGAGTAAAAACACGTGCGAGACGATGCATCCCGCAGGCTAGTCGAGTAAAAACACGTGCGAGAGGATGCATCCCGCAGGCTAGTCGAGTAAAAACACGTGCGAGAGGATGCATCCCGCAGGCTAGTCGAGTAAAAACACGTGCGAGGTTTTGTGGGATGCGCATGCGCAGGTTTTTTGGGATGCGCATGGCTAGTCGAGCAAAAACACGTGCGAGAGGATGCATCCCGCAGGCTAGCCGAGCAAAAACACGTGCGAGAGGATGCATCCCGCAGGCTAGTCGAGTAAAAACACGTGCGAGGTTTTGTGGGATGCGCATGCGCAGGTTTTGTGGGATGTGCATGCGCAGGTTTTTTGGGATGCGCATGCGCAGGTTTTTTGGGATGCGCATGGCTAGTCGAGCAAAAACACGTGCGAGAGGATGCATCCCGCAGGGTAGTCGAGTAAAAACACGTGCGAGAGGATGCATCCCGCAGGCTAGTCGAGTAAAAACACGTGCGAGAGGATGCATCCCGCAGGCTAGTCGAGCAAAAACACGTGCGAGAGGATGCATCCCGCATGCTAGTCGAGTAAAAACACGTGCGAGAGGATGCATCCCGCAGGCTAGTCGAGTAAAAACACGTGCGAGGTTTTGTGGGATGCGCATGCGCAGGTTTTGTGGGATGCGCATGCGCAGGTTTTTTGGGATGCGCATGTGCAGGTTTTTTGGGATGCGCATGGCTAGTCGAGCAAAAACACGTGCGAGAGGATGCATCCCGCAGGCTAGTCGAGTAAAAACACGTGCGAGAGGATGCATCCCGCAGGCTAGTCGAGTAAAAACACGTGCGAGGTTTTGTGGGATGCGCATGCGCAGGTTTTGTGGGATGCGCATGCGCAGGTTTTTTGGGATGCGCATGCGCAGGTTTTTTGGGATGCGCATGGCTAGTCGAGCAAAAACACGTGCGAGAGGATGCATCCCGCAGGCTAGTCGAGTAAAAACACGTGCGAGAGGATGCATCCCGCAGGCTAGTCGAGCACAAACACGTGCGAGAGGATGCATCCCGCAGGCTAGTCGAGCAAAAACACGTGCGAGAGGATGCATCCCGCAGGCTAGTCGAGTAAAAACACGTGCGAAAGGATGCATCCCGCAGGCTAGTCGAGCACAAACACGTGCGAGAGGATGCATCCCGCAGGCTAGTCGAGCAAAAACACGTGCGAGAGGATGCATCCCGCAGGCTAGTCGAGCACAAACACGTGCGAGAGGATGCATCCCGCAGGCTAGTCGAGCAAAAACACGTGCGAGAGGATGCATCCCGCAGGCTAGTCGAGTAAAAACACGTGCGAGAGGATGCATCCCGCAGGCTAGTCGAGTAAAAACACGTGCGAGGTTTTGTGGGATGCGCATGCGCAGGTTTTGTGGGATGCGCATGCGCAGGTTTTTTGGGATGCGCATGCGCAGGTTTTTTGGGATGCGCATGGCTAGTCGAGCAAAAACACGTGCGAGAGGATGCATCCCGCAGGCTAGTCGAGCAAAAACACGTGCGAGAGGATGCATCCCGCAGGCTAGTCGATAAAAACACGTGCGAAAGGATGCATCCCGCAGTCTAGTCGAGCACAAACACGTGCGAGGTTTTGTGGGATGCGCATGCGCAGGTTTTGTGGGATGCGCATGCGCAGATTTTTTGGGATGCGCATGCGCAGGTTTTTTGGGATGCGCATGGCTAGTCGAGCAAAAACACGTGCGAGAGGATGCATCCCGCAGGCTAGTCGAGCAAAAACACGTGCGAGAGGATGCATCCCGCAGGCTAGTCGAGTAAAAACACGTGCGAAAGGATGCATCCCGCAGGCTAGTCGAGCACAAACACGTGCGAGGTTTTGTGGGATGCGCATGCGCAGGTTTTGTGGGATGCGCATGCGCAGATTTTTTGGGATGCGCATGCGCAGGTTTTTTGGGATGCGCATGGCTAGTCGAGCAAAAACACGTGCGAGAGGATGCATCCCGCAGGCTAGTCGAGTAAAAACACGTGCGAGACGATGCATCCCGCAGGCTAGTCGAGTAAAAACACGTGCGAGAGGATGCATCCCGCAGGCTAGTCGAGTAAAAACACGTGCGAGAGGATGCATCCCGCAGGCTAGTCGAGTAAAAACACGTGCGAGAGGATGCATCCCGCAGGCTAGTCGAGTAAAAACACGTGCGAGGTTTTGTGGGATGCGCATGCGCAGGTTTTTTGGGATGCGCATGGCTAGTCGAGCAAAAACACGTGCGAGAGGATGCATCCCGCAGGCTATCCGAGCAAAAACACGTGCGAGAGGATGCATCCCGCAGGCTAGTCGAGTAAAAACACGTGCGAGGTTTTGTGGGATGCGCATGCGCAGGTTTTGTGGGATGCGCATGCGCAGGTTTTTTGGGATGCGCATGCGCAGGTTTTTTGGGATGCGCATGCGCAGGTTTTTTGGGATGCGCATGGCTAGTCGAGCAAAAACACGTGCGAGAGGATGTATCCCGCAGGCTAGTCGAGCAAAAACACGTACGAGAGGATGCATCCCGCAGGCTAGTCGAGTAAAAACACGTGCGAAAGGATGCATCCCGCAGGCTAGTCGAGCACAAACACGTGCGAGGTTTTGTGGGATGCGCATGCGCAGGTTTTGTGGGATGGGCATGCGCAGGTTTTTTGGGATGCGCATGCGCAGGTTTTTTGGGATGCGCATGGCTAGTCGAGCAAAAACACGTGCGAGAGGATGCATCCCGCAGGCTAGTCGAGCAAAAACACGTGCGAGAGGATGCATCCCGCAGGCTAGTCGAGTAAAAACACGTGCGAGACGATGCATCCCGCAGGCTAGTCGAGTAAAAACACGTGCGAGAGGATGCATCCCGCAGGCTAGTCGAGTAAAAACACGTGCGAGGTTTTGTGGGATGCGCATGGCTAGTCGAGCAAAAACACGTGCGAGAGGATGCATCCCGCAGGCTAGCCGAGCAAAAACACGTGCGAGAGGATGCATCCCGCAGGCTAGTCGAGTAAAAACACGTGCGAGGTTTTGTGGGATGCGCATGCGCAGGTTTTGTGGGATTCGCATGCGCAGGTTTTTTGGGATGCGCATGCGCAGGTTTTTTGGGATGCGCATGGCTAGTCGAGCAAAAACACGTGCGAGAGGTTGCATCCCGCAGGGTAGTCGAGTAAAAACACGTGCGAGAGGATGCATCCCGCAGGCTAGTCGAGCAAAAACACGTGCGAGAGGATGCATCCCGCAGGCTAGTCGAGTAAAAACACGTGCGAGAGGATGCATCCCGCAGGCTAGTCGAGTAAAAACACGTGCGAGGTTTTGTGGGATGCGCATGCGCAGGTTTTTTGGGATGCGCATGTGCAGGTTTTTTGGGATGCGCATGGCTAGTCGAGCAAAAACACGTGCGAGAGGATGCATCCCGCAGGCTAGTCGAGTAAAAACACGTGCGAGAGGATGCATCCCGCAGGCTAGTCGAGTAAAAACACGTGCGAGGTTTTGTGGGATGCGCATGCGCAGGTTTTGTGGGATGCGCATGCGCAGGTTTTTTGGGATGCGCATGCGCAGGTTTTTTGGGATGCGCATGGCTAGTCGAGCAAAAACACGTGCGAGAGGATGCATCCCGCAGGCTAGTCGAGTAAAAACACGTGCGAGAGGATGCATCCCGCAGGCTAGTCGAGCACAAACACGTGCGAGAGGATGCATCCCGCAGGCTAGTCGAGCAAAAACACGTGCGAGAGGATGCATCCCGCAGGCTAGTCGAGTAAAAACACGTGCGAAAGGATGCATCCCGCAGGCTAGTCGAGCACAAACACGTGCGAGAGGATGCATCCCGCAGGCTAGTCGAGCAAAAACACGTGCGAGAGGATGCATCCCGCAGGCTAGTCGAGCACAAACACGTGCGAGAGGATGCATCCCGCAGGCTAGTCGAGCAAAAACACGTGCGAGAGGATGCATCCCGCAGGCTAGTCGAGTAAAAACACGTGCGAGAGGATGCATCCCGCAGGCTAGTCGAGTAAAAACACGTGCGAGGTTTTGTGGGATGCGCATGCGCAGGTTTTGTGGGATGCGCATGCGCAGGTTTTTTGGGATGCGCATGCGCAGGTTTTTTGGGATGCGCATGGCTAGTCGAGCAAAAACACGTGCGAGAGGATGCATCCCGCAGGCTAGTCGAGCAAAAACACGTGCGAGAGGATGCATCCCGCAGGCTAGTCGATAAAAACACGTGCGAAAGGATGCATCCCGCAGTCTAGTCGAGCACAAACACGTGCGAGGTTTTGTGGGATGCGCATGCGCAGGTTTTGTGGGATGCGCATGCGCAGATTTTTTGGGATGCGCATGCGCAGGTTTTTTGGGATGCGCATGGCTAGTCGAGCAAAAACACGTGCGAGAGGATGCATCCCGCAGGCTAGTCGAGCAAAAACACGTGCGAGAGGATGCATCCCGCAGGCTAGTCGAGTAAAAACACGTGCGAAAGGATGCATCCCGCAGGCTAGTCGAGCACAAACACGTGCGAGGTTTTGTGGGATGCGCATGCGCAGGTTTTGTGGGATGCGCATGCGCAGATTTTTTGGGATGCGCATGCGCAGGTTTTTTGGGATGCGCATGGCTAGTCGAGCAAAAACACGTGCGAGAGGATGCATCCCGCAGGCTAGTCGAGTAAAAACACGTGCGAGACGATGCATCCCGCAGGCTAGTCGAGTAAAAACACGTGCGAGAGGATGCATCCCGCAGGCTAGTCGAGTAAAAACACGTGCGAGAGGATGCATCCCGCAGGCTAGTCGAGTAAAAACACGTGCGAGAGGATGCATCCCGCAGGCTAGTCGAGTAAAAACACGTGCGAGGTTTTGTGGGATGCGCATGCGCAGGTTTTTTGGGATGCGCATGGCTAGTCGAGCAAAAACACGTGCGAGAGGATGCATCCCGCAGGCTATCCGAGCAAAAACACGTGCGAGAGGATGCATCCCGCAGGCTAGTCGAGTAAAAACACGTGCGAGGTTTTGTGGGATGCGCATGCGCAGGTTTTGTGGGATGCGCATGCGCAGGTTTTTTGGGATGCGCATGCGCAGGTTTTTTGGGATGCGCATGCGCAGGTTTTTTGGGATGCGCATGGCTAGTCGAGCAAAAACACGTGCGAGAGGATGTATCCCGCAGGCTAGTCGAGCAAAAACACGTACGAGAGGATGCATCCCGCAGGCTAGTCGAGTAAAAACACGTGCGAGGTTTTGTGGGATGCGCATGCGCAGGTTTTGTGGGATGGGCATGCGCAGGTTTTTTGGGATGCGCATGCGCAGGTTTTTTGGGATGCGCATGGCTAGTCGAGCAAAAACACGTGCGAGAGGATGCATCCCGCAGGCTAGTCGAGCAAAAACACGTGCGAGAGGATGCATCCCGCAGGCTAGTCGAGTAAAAACACGTGCGAGACGATGCATCCCGCAGGCTAGTCGAGTAAAAACACGTGCGAGAGGATGCATCCCGCAGGCTAGTCGAGTAAAAACACGTGCGAGGTTTTGTGGGATGCGCATGGCTAGTCGAGCAAAAACACGTGCGAGAGGATGCATCCCGCAGGCTAGCCGAGCAAAAACACGTGCGAGAGGATGCATCCCGCAGGCTAGTCGAGTAAAAACACGTGCGAGGTTTTGTGGGATGCGCATGCGCAGGTTTTGTGGGATTCGCATGCGCAGGTTTTTTGGGATGCGCATGCGCAGGTTTTTTGGGATGCGCATGGCTAGTCGAGCAAAAACACGTGCGAGAGGTTGCATCCCGCAGGGTAGTCGAGTAAAAACACGTGCGAGAGGATGCATCCCGCAGGCTAGTCGAGCAAAAACACGTGCGAGAGGATGCATCCCGCAGGCTAGTCGAGTAAAAACACGTGCGAGAGGATGCATCCCGCAGGCTAGTCGAGTAAAAACACGTGCGAGGTTTTGTGGGATGCGCATGCGCAGGTTTTTTGGGATGCGCATGTGCAGGTTTTTTGGGATGCGCATGGCTAGTCGAGCAAAAACACGTGCGAGAGGATGCATCCCGCAGGCTAGTCGAGTAAAAACACGTGCGAGAGGATGCATCCCGCAGGCTAGTCGAGCACAAACACGTGCGAGAGGATGCATCCCGCAGGCTAGTCGAGCAAAAACACGTGCGAGAGGATGCATCCCGCAGGCTAGTCGAGTAAAAACACGTGCGAAAGGATGCATCCCGCAGGCTAGTCGAGCACAAACACGTGCGAGAGGATGCATCCCGCAGGCTAGTCGAGCAAAAACACGTGCGAGAGGATGCATCCCGCAGGCTAGTCGAGCACAAACACGTGCGAGAGGATGCATCCCGCAGGCTAGTCGAGCAAAAACACGTGCGAGAGGATGCATCCCGCAGGCTAGTCGAGTAAAAACACGTGCGAGAGGATGCATCCCGCAGGCTAGTCGAGTAAAAACACGTGCGAGGTTTTGTGGGATGCGCATGCGCAGGTTTTGTGGGATGCGCATGCGCAGGTTTTTTGGGATGCGCATGCGCAGGTTTTTTGGGATGCGCATGGCTAGTCGAGCAAAAACACGTGCGAGAGGATGCATCCCGCAGGCTAGTCGAGCAAAAACACGTGCGAGAGGATGCATCCCGCAGGCTAGTCGATAAAAACACGTGCGAAAGGATGCATCCCGCAGTCTAGTCGAGCACAAACACGTGCGAGGTTTTGTGGGATGCGCATGCGCAGGTTTTGTGGGATGCGCATGCGCAGATTTTTTGGGATGCGCATGCGCAGGTTTTTTGGGATGCGCATGGCTAGTCGAGCAAAAACACGTGCGAGAGGATGCATCCCGCAGGCTAGTCGAGCAAAAACACGTGCGAGAGGATGCATCCCGCAGGCTAGTCGAGTAAAAACACGTGCGAAAGGATGCATCCCGCAGGCTAGTCGAGCACAAACACGTGCGAGGTTTTGTGGGATGCGCATGCGCAGGTTTTGTGGGATGCGCATGCGCAGATTTTTTGGGATGCGCATGCGCAGGTTTTTTGGGATGCGCATGGCTAGTCGAGCAAAAACACGTGCGAGAGGATGCATCCCGCAGGCTAGTCGAGTAAAAACACGTGCGAGACGATGCATCCCGCAGGCTAGTCGAGTAAAAACACGTGCGAGAGGATGCATCCCGCAGGCTAGTCGAGTAAAAACACGTGCGAGAGGATGCATCCCGCAGGCTAGTCGAGTAAAAACACGTGCGAGAGGATGCATCCCGCAGGCTAGTCGAGTAAAAACACGTGCGAGGTTTTGTGGGATGCGCATGCGCAGGTTTTTTGGGATGCGCATGGCTAGTCGAGCAAAAACACGTGCGAGAGGATGCATCCCGCAGGCTATCCGAGCAAAAACACGTGCGAGAGGATGCATCCCGCAGGCTAGTCGAGTAAAAACACGTGCGAGGTTTTGTGGGATGCGCATGCGCAGGTTTTGTGGGATGCGCATGCGCAGGTTTTTTGGGATGCGCATGCGCAGGTTTTTTGGGATGCGCATGCGCAGGTTTTTTGGGATGCGCATGGCTAGTCGAGCAAAAACACGTGCGAGAGGATGTATCCCGCAGGCTAGTCGAGCAAAAACACGTACGAGAGGATGCATCCCGCAGGCTAGTCGAGTAAAAACACGTGCGAAAGGATGCATCCCGCAGGCTAGTCGAGCACAAACACGTGCGAGGTTTTGTGGGATGCGCATGCGCAGGTTTTGTGGGATGGGCATGCGCAGGTTTTTTGGGATGCGCATGCGCAGGTTTTTTGGGATGCGCATGGCTAGTCGAGCAAAAACACGTGCGAGAGGATGCATCCCGCAGGCTAGTCGAGCAAAAACACGTGCGAGAGGATGCATCCCGCAGGCTAGTCGAGTAAAAACACGTGCGAGACGATGCATCCCGCAGGCTAGTCGAGTAAAAACACGTGCGAGAGGATGCATCCCGCAGGCTAGTCGAGTAAAAACACGTGCGAGGTTTTGTGGGATGCGCATGGCTAGTCGAGCAAAAACACGTGCGAGAGGATGCATCCCGCAGGCTAGCCGAGCAAAAACACGTGCGAGAGGATGCATCCCGCAGGCTAGTCGAGTAAAAACACGTGCGAGGTTTTGTGGGATGCGCATGCGCAGGTTTTGTGGGATTCGCATGCGCAGGTTTTTTGGGATGCGCATGCGCAGGTTTTTTGGGATGCGCATGGCTAGTCGAGCAAAAACACGTGCGAGAGGTTGCATCCCGCAGGGTAGTCGAGTAAAAACACGTGCGAGAGGATGCATCCCGCAGGCTAGTCGAGCAAAAACACGTGCGAGAGGATGCATCCCGCAGGCTAGTCGAGTAAAAACACGTGCGAGAGGATGCATCCCGCAGGCTAGTCGAGTAAAAACACGTGCGAGGTTTTGTGGGATGCGCATGCGCAGGTTTTTTGGGATGCGCATGTGCAGGTTTTTTGGGATGCGCATGGCTAGTCGAGCAAAAACACGTGCGAGAGGATGCATCCCGCAGGCTAGTCGAGTAAAAACACGTGCGAGAGGATGCATCCCGCAGGCTAGTCGAGTAAAAACACGTGCGAGGTTTTGTGGGATGCGCATGCGCAGGTTTTGTGGGATGCGCATGCGCAGGTTTTTTGGGATGCGCATGCGCAGGTTTTTTGGGATGCGCATGGCTAGTCGAGCAAAAACACGTGCGAGAGGATGCATCCCGCAGGCTAGTCGAGTAAAAACACGTGCGAGAGGATGCATCCCGCAGGCTAGTCGAGCACAAACACGTGCGAGAGGATGCATCCCGCAGGCTAGTCGAGCAAAAACACGTGCGAGAGGATGCATCCCGCAGGCTAGTCGAGTAAAAACACGTGCGAAAGGATGCATCCCGCAGGCTAGTCGAGCACAAACACGTGCGAGAGGATGCATCCCGCAGGCTAGTCGAGCAAAAACACGTGCGAGAGGATGCATCCCGCAGGCTAGTCGAGCACAAACACGTGCGAGAGGATGCATCCCGCAGGCTAGTCGAGCAAAAACACGTGCGAGAGGATGCATCCCGCAGGCTAGTCGAGTAAAAACACGTGCGAGAGGATGCATCCCGCAGGCTAGTCGAGTAAAAACACGTGCGAGGTTTTGTGGGATGCGCATGCGCAGGTTTTGTGGGATGCGCATGCGCAGGTTTTTTGGGATGCGCATGCGCAGGTTTTTTGGGATGCGCATGGCTAGTCGAGCAAAAACACGTGCGAGAGGATGCATCCCGCAGGCTAGTCGAGCAAAAACACGTGCGAGAGGATGCATCCCGCAGGCTAGTCGATAAAAACACGTGCGAAAGGATGCATCCCGCAGTCTAGTCGAGCACAAACACGTGCGAGGTTTTGTGGGATGCGCATGCGCAGGTTTTGTGGGATGCGCATGCGCAGATTTTTTGGGATGCGCATGCGCAGGTTTTTTGGGATGCGCATGGCTAGTCGAGCAAAAACACGTGCGAGAGGATGCATCCCGCAGGCTAGTCGAGCAAAAACACGTGCGAGAGGATGCATCCCGCAGGCTAGTCGAGTAAAAACACGTGCGAAAGGATGCATCCCGCAGGCTAGTCGAGCACAAACACGTGCGAGGTTTTGTGGGATGCGCATGCGCAGGTTTTGTGGGATGCGCATGCGCAGATTTTTTGGGATGCGCATGCGCAGGTTTTTTGGGATGCGCATGGCTAGTCGAGCAAAAACACGTGCGAGAGGATGCATCCCGCAGGCTAGTCGAGTAAAAACACGTGCGAGACGATGCATCCCGCAGGCTAGTCGAGTAAAAACACGTGCGAGAGGATGCATCCCGCAGGCTAGTCGAGTAAAAACACGTGCGAGAGGATGCATCCCGCAGGCTAGTCGAGTAAAAACACGTGCGAGAGGATGCATCCCGCAGGCTAGTCGAGTAAAAACACGTGCGAGGTTTTGTGGGATGCGCATGCGCAGGTTTTTTGGGATGCGCATGGCTAGTCGAGCAAAAACACGTGCGAGAGGATGCATCCCGCAGGCTATCCGAGCAAAAACACGTGCGAGAGGATGCATCCCGCAGGCTAGTCGAGTAAAAACACGTGCGAGGTTTTGTGGGATGCGCATGCGCAGGTTTTGTGGGATGCGCATGCGCAGGTTTTTTGGGATGCGCATGCGCAGGTTTTTTGGGATGCGCATGCGCAGGTTTTTTGGGATGCGCATGGCTAGTCGAGCAAAAACACGTGCGAGAGGATGTATCCCGCAGGCTAGTCGAGCAAAAACACGTACGAGAGGATGCATCCCGCAGGCTAGTCGAGTAAAAACACGTGCGAGGTTTTGTGGGATGCGCATGCGCAGGTTTTGTGGGATGGGCATGCGCAGGTTTTTTGGGATGCGCATGCGCAGGTTTTTTGGGATGCGCATGGCTAGTCGAGCAAAAACACGTGCGAGAGGATGCATCCCGCAGGCTAGTCGAGCAAAAACACGTGCGAGAGGATGCATCCCGCAGGCTAGTCGAGTAAAAACACGTGCGAGACGATGCATCCCGCAGGCTAGTCGAGTAAAAACACGTGCGAGAGGATGCATCCCGCAGGCTAGTCGAGTAAAAACACGTGCGAGGTTTTGTGGGATGCGCATGGCTAGTCGAGCAAAAACACGTGCGAGAGGATGCATCCCGCAGGCTAGCCGAGCAAAAACACGTGCGAGAGGATGCATCCCGCAGGCTAGTCGAGTAAAAACACGTGCGAGGTTTTGTGGGATGCGCATGCGCAGGTTTTGTGGGATTCGCATGCGCAGGTTTTTTGGGATGCGCATGCGCAGGTTTTTTGGGATGCGCATGGCTAGTCGAGCAAAAACACGTGCGAGAGGTTGCATCCCGCAGGGTAGTCGAGTAAAAACACGTGCGAGAGGATGCATCCCGCAGGCTAGTCGAGCAAAAACACGTGCGAGAGGATGCATCCCGCAGGCTAGTCGAGTAAAAACACGTGCGAGAGGATGCATCCCGCAGGCTAGTCGAGTAAAAACACGTGCGAGGTTTTGTGGGATGCGCATGCGCAGGTTTTTTGGGATGCGCATGTGCAGGTTTTTTGGGATGCGCATGGCTAGTCGAGCAAAAACACGTGCGAGAGGATGCATCCCGCAGGCTAGTCGAGTAAAAACACGTGCGAGAGGATGCATCCCGCAGGCTAGTCGAGTAAAAACACGTACGAGGTTTTGTGGGATGCGCATGCGCAGGTTTTGTGGGATGCGCATGCGCAGGTTTTTTGGGATGCGCATGCGCAGGTTTTTTGGGATGCGCATGGCTAGTCGAGCAAAAACACGTGCGAGAGGATGCATCCCGCAGGGTAGTCGAGTAAAAACACGTGCGAGAGGATGCATCCCGCAGGCTAGTCGAGTAAAAACACGTGCGAGGTTTTGTGGGATGCGCATGCGCAGGTTTTGTGGGATGCGCATGCGCAGGTTTTTTGGGATGCGCATGTGCAGGTTTTTTGGGATGCGCATGGCTAGTCGAGCAAAAACACGTGCGAGAGGATGCATCCCGCAGGCTAGTCGAGTAAAAACACGTGCGAGAGGATGCATCCCGCAGGCTAGTCGAGTAAAAACACGTGCGAGGTTTTGTGGGATGCGCATGCGCAGGTTTTATGGGATGCGCATGCGCAGGTTTTGTGGGATGCGCATGCGCAGGTTTTTTGGGATGCGCATGGCTAGTCGAGCAAAAACACGTGCGAGAGGATGCATCCCGCAGGCTAGTCGAGCAAAAACACGTGCGAGAGGATGCATCCCGCAGGCTAGTCGAGTAAAAACACGTGCGAAAGTATGCATCCCGCAGGCTAGTCGAGCACAAACACGTGCGAGGTTTTGTGGGATGCCCATGCGCAGGTTTTGTGGGATGCGCATGCGCAGGTTTTTTGGGATGCGCATGGCTAGTCGAGCAAAAACACGTGCGAGAGGATGCATCCCGCAGGCTAGTCGAGCAAAAACACGTGCGAGAGGATGCATCCCGCAGGCTAGTCGAGTAAAAACACGTGCGAAAGGATGCATCCCGCAGGCTAGTCGAGCACAAACACGTGCGAGGTTTTGTGGGATGCGCATGCGCAGGTTTTGTGGGATGCGCATGGCTAGTCGAGCAAAAACACGTGCGAGAGGATGCATCCCGCAGGCTAGTCGAGTAAAAA
The DNA here is from genome assembly GCF_051020765.1 of Lasioglossum baleicum. Lineage (NCBI taxonomy): Eukaryota > Metazoa > Arthropoda > Insecta > Hymenoptera > Halictidae > Lasioglossum > Lasioglossum baleicum. The sequence goes on along the minus strand of NW_027469475.1, from coordinate 55,484 downwards.
CACGTGCGAGAGGATGCATCCCGCAGGCTAGTCGAGTAAAAACACGTGCGAGAGGATGCATCCCGCAGGCTAGTCGAGTAAAAACACGTGCGAGAGGATGCATCCCGCAGGCTAGTCGAGTAAAAACACGTGCGAGGTTTTGTGGGATGCGCATGCGCAGGTTTTTTGGGATGCGCATGCGCAGGTTTTTTGGGATGCGCATGGCTAGTCGAGCAAAAACACGTGCGAGAGGATGCATCCCGCAGGGTAGTCGAGTAAAAACACGTGCGAGAGGATGCATCCCGCAGGCTAGTCGAGTAAAAACACGTGCGAGAGGATGCATCCCGCAGGCTAGTCGAGCAAAAACACGTGCGAGAGGATGCATCCCGCAGGCTAGTCGAGTAAAAACACGTGCGAGAGGATGCATCCCGCAGGCTAGTCGAGTAAAAACACGTGCGAGGTTTTGTGGGATGCGCATGCGCAGGTTTTGTGGGATGCGCATGCGCAGGTTTTTTGGGATGCGCATGTGCAGGTTTTTTGGGATGCGCATGGCTAGTCGAGCAAAAACACGTGCGAGAGGATGCATCCCGCAGGCTAGTCGAGTAAAAACACGTGCGAGAGGATGCATCCCGCAGGCTAGTCGAGTAAAAACACGTGCGAGGTTTTGTGGGATGCGCATGCGCAGGTTTTGTGGGATGCGCATGCGCAGGTTTTTTGGGATGCGCATGCGCAGGTTTTTTGGGATGCGCATGGCTAGTCGAGCAAAAACACGTGCGAGAGGATGCATCCCGCAGGCTAGTCGAGTAAAAACACGTGCGAGAGGATGCATCCCGCAGGCTAGTCGAGCACAAACACGTGCGAGAGGATGCATCCCGCAGGCTAGTCGAGCAAAAACACGTGCGAGAGGATGCATCCCGCAGGCTAGTCGAGTAAAAACACGTGCGAAAGGATGCATCCCGCAGGCTAGTCGAGCACAAACACGTGCGAGAGGATGCATCCCGCAGGCTAGTCGAGCAAAAACACGTGCGAGAGGATGCATCCCGCAGGCTAGTCGAGCACAAACACGTGCGAGAGGATGCATCCCGCAGGCTAGTCGAGCAAAAACACGTGCGAGAGGATGCATCCCGCAGGCTAGTCGAGTAAAAACACGTGCGAAAGGATGCATCCCGCAGTCTAGTCGAGCACAAACACGTGCGAGGTTTTGTGGGATGCGCATGCGCAGGTTTTGTGGGATGCGCATGCGCAGATTTTTTGGGATGCGCATGCGCAGGTTTTTTGGGATGCGCATGGCTAGTCGAGCAAAAACACGTGCGAGAGGATGCATCCCGCAGGCTAGTCGAGCAAAAACACGTACGAGAGGATGCATCCCGCAGGCTAGTCGAGTAAAAACACGTGCGAAAGGATGCATCCCGCAGGCTAGTCGAGCACAAACACGTGCGAGGTTTTGTGGGATGCGCATGCGCAGGTTTTGTGGGATGCGCATGCGCAGGTTTTTTGGGATGCGCATGCGCAGGTTTTTTGGGATGCGCATAGCTAGTCGAGCAAAAACACGTGCGAGAGGATGCATCCCGCAGGGTAGTCGAGTAAAAACACGTGCGAGAGGATGCATCCCGCAGGCTAGTTGAGTAAAAACACGTGCGAGAGGATGCATCCCGCAGGCTAGTCGAGCACAAACACGTGCGAGGTTTTGTGGGATGCGCATGCGCAGGTTTTGTGGGATGCGCATGCGCAGGTTTTTTGGGATGCGCATGGCTAGTCGAGCAAAAACACGTGCGAGAGGATGCATCCCGCAGGCTAGTCGAGTAAAAACACGTGCGAGACGATGCATCCCGCAGGCTAGTCGAGTAAAAACACGTGCGAGAGGATGCATCCCGCAGGCTAGTCGAGTAAAAACACGTGCGAGAGGATGCATCCCGCAGGCTAGTCGAGTAAAAACACGTGCGAGGTTTTGTGGGATGCGCATGCGCAGGTTTTTTGGGATGCGCATGCGCAGGTTTTTTGGGATGCGCATGGCTAGTCGAGCAAAAACACGTGCGAGAGGATGCATCCCGCAGGCTAGTCGAGTAAAAACACGTGCGAGACGATGCATCCCGCAGTCTAGTCGAGTAAAAACACGTGCGAGAGGATGCATCCCGCAGGCTAGTCGAGTAAAAACACGTGCGAGAGGATGCATCCCGCAGGCTAGTCGAGTAAAAACACGTGCGAGGTTTTGTGGGATGCGCATGCGCAGGTTTTTTGGGATGCGCATGCGCAGGTTTTTTGGGATGCGCATGGCTAGTCGAGCAAAAACACGTGCGAGAGGATGCATCCCGCAGGCTAGCCGAGCAAAAACACGTGCGAGAGGATGCATCCCGCAGGCTAGTCGAGTAAAAACACGTGCGAGGTTTTGTGGGATGCGCATGCGCAGGTTTTTTGGGATGCGCATGTGCAGGTTTTTTGGGATGCGCATGGCTAGTCGAGCAAAAACACGTGCGAGAGGATGCATCCCGCAGGCTAGTCGAGTAAAAACACGTGCGAGGTTTTGTGGGATGCGCATGCGCAGGTTTTGTGGGATGCGCATGCGCAGGTTTTGTGGGATGCGCATGCGCAGGTTTTTTGGGATGCGCATGGCTAGTCGAGCAAAAACACGTGCGAGAGGATGCATCCCGCAGGCTAGTCGAGTAAAAACACGTGCGAAAGGATGCATCCCGCAGGCTAGTCGAGCACAAACACGTGCGAGGTTTTGTGGGATGCGCATGCGCAGGTTTTGTGGGATGCGCATGCGCAGATTTTTTGGGATGCGCATGCGCAGGTTTTTTGGGATGCGCATGGCTAGTCGAGCAAAAACACGTGCGAGAGGATGCATCCCGCAGGCTAGTCGAGTAAAAACACGTGCGAGACGATGCATCCCGCAGGCTAGTCGAGTAAAAACACGTGCGAGAGGATGCATCCCGCAGACTAGTCGAGTAAAAACACGTGCGAGAGGATGCATCCCGCAGGCTAGTCGAGTAAAAACACGTGCGAGGTTTTGTGGGATGCGCATGCGCAGGTTTTTTGGGATGCGCATGCGCAGGTTTTTTGGGATGCGCATGGCTAGTCGAGCAAAAACACGTGCGAGAGGATGCATCCCGCAGGCTAGCCGAGCAAAAACACGTGCGAGAGGATGCATCCCGCAGGCTAGTCGAGTAAAAACACGTGCGAGGTTTTGTGGGATGCGCATGCGCAGGTTTTGTGGGATGTGCATGCGCAGGTTTTTTGGGATGCGCATGCGCAGGTTTTTTGGGATGCGCATGGCTAGTCGAGCAAAAACACGTGCGAGAGGATGCATCCCGCAGGGTAGTCGAGTAAAAACACGTGCGAGAGGATGCATCCCGCAGGCTAGTCGAGTAAAAACACGTGCGAGAGGATGCATCCCGCAGGCTAGTCGAGCAAAAACACGTGCGAGAGGATGCATCCCGCAGGCTAGTCGAGTAAAAACACGTGCGAGAGGATGCATCCCGCAGGCTAGTCGAGTAAAAACACGTGCGAGGTTTTGTGGGATGCGCATGCGCAGGTTTTGTGGGATGCGCATGCGCAGGTTTTTTGGGATGCGCATGTGCAGGTTTTTTGGGATGCGCATGGCTAGTCGAGCAAAAACACGTGCGAGAGGATGCATCCCGCAGGCTAGTCGAGTAAAAACACGTGCGAGAGGATGCATCCCGCAGGCTAGTCGAGTAAAAACACGTGCGAGGTTTTGTGGGATGCGCATGCGCAGGTTTTGTGGGATGCGCATGCGCAGGTTTTTTGGGATGCGCATGGCTAGTCGAGCAAAAACACGTGCGAGAGGATGCATCCCGCAGGCTAGTCGAGTAAAAACACGTGCGAGAGGATGCATCCCGCAGGCTAGTCGAGCACAAACACGTGCGAGAGGATGCATCCCGCAGGCTAGTCGAGCAAAAACACGTGCGAGAGGATGCATCCCGCAGGCTAGTCGAGTAAAAACACGTGCGAAAGGATGCATCCCGCAGGCTAGTCGAGCACAAACACGTGCGAGAGGATGCATCCCGCAGGCTAGTCGAGCAAAAACATGTGCGAGAGGATGCATCCCGCAGGCTAGTCGAGCACAAACACGTGCGAGAGGATGCATCCCGCAGGCTAGTCGAGCAAAAACACGTGCGAGAGGATGCATCCCGCAGGCTAGTCGAGTAAAAACACGTGCGAAAGGATGCATCCCGCAGTCTAGTCGAGCACAAACACGTGCGAGGTTTTGTGGGATGCGCATGCGCAGGTTTTGTGGGATGCGCATGCGCAGATTTTTTGGGATGCGCATGCGCAGGTTTTTTGGGATGCGCATGGCTAGTCGAGCAAAAACACGTGCGAGAGGATGCATCCCGCAGGCTAGTCGAGCAAAAACACGTACGAGAGGATGCATCCCGCAGGCTAGTCGAGTAAAAACACGTGCGAAAGGATGCATCCCGCAGGCTAGTCGAGCACAAACACGTGCGAGGTTTTGTGGGATGCGCATGCGCAGGTTTTGTGGGATGCGCATGCGCAGGTTTTTTGGGATGCGCATGGCTAGTCGAGCAAAAACACGTGCGAGAGGATGCATCCCGCAGGGTAGTCGAGTAAAAACACGTGCGAGAGGATGCATCCCGCAGGCTAGTTGAGTAAAAACACGTGCGAGAGGATGCATCCCGCAGGCTAGTCGAGCACAAACACGTGCGAGGTTTTGTGGGATGCGCATGCGCAGGTTTTGTGGGATGCGCATGCGCAGATTTTTTGGGATGCGCATGCGCAGGTTTTTTGGGATGCGCATGGCTAGTCGAGCAAAAACACGTGCGAGAGGATGCATCCCGCAGGCTAGTCGAGTAAAAACACGTGCGAGACGATGCATCCCGCAGGCTAGTCGAGTAAAAACACGTGCGAGAGGATGCATCCCGCAGGCTAGTCGAGTAAAAACACGTGCGAGAGGATGCATCCCGCAGGCTAGTCGAGTAAAAACACGTGCGAGGTTTTGTGGGATGCGCATGCGCAGGTTTTTTGGGATGCGCATGCGCAGGTTTTTTGGGATGCGCATGGCTAGTCGAGCAAAAACACGTGCGAGAGGATGCATCCCGCAGGCTAGCCGAGCAAAAACACGTGCGAGAGGATGCATCCCGCAGGCTAGTCGAGTAAAAACACGTGCGAGGTTTTGTGGGATGCGCATGCGCAGGTTTTGTGGGATGCGCATGCGCAGGTTTTTTGGGATGCGCATGTGCAGGTTTTTTGGGATGCGCATGGCTAGTCGAGCAAAAACACGTGCGAGAGGATGCATCCCGCAGGCTAGTCGAGTAAAAACACGTGCGAGAGGATGCATCCCGCAGGCTAGTCGAGTAAAAACACGTGCGAGGTTTTGTGGGATGCGCATGCGCAGGTTTTGTGGGATGGGCATGCGCAGGTTTTTTGGGATGCGCATGCGCAGGTTTTTTGGGATGCGCATGGCTAGTCGAGCAAAAACACGTGCGAGAGGATGCATCCCGCAGGCTAGTCGAGCAAAAACACGTGCGAGAGGATGCATCCCGCAGGCTAGTCGAGCAAAAACACGTGCGAGAAGATGCATCCCGCAGGCTAGTCGAGTAAAAACACGTGCGAAAGGATGCATCCCGCAGGCTAGTCGAGCACAAACACGTGCGAGGTTTTGTGGGATGCGCATGCGCAGGTTTTGTGGGATGCGCATGCACAGATTTTTTGGGATGCGCATGCGCAGGTTTTTTGGGATGCGCATGGCTAGTCGAGCAAAAACACGTGCGAGAGGATGCATCCCGCAGGCTAGTCGAGTAAAAACACGTGCGAGACGATGCATCCCGCAGGCTAGTCGAGTAAAAACACGTGCGAGAGGATGCATCCCGCAGGCTAGTCGAGTAAAAACACGTGCGAGATGATGCATCCCGCAGGCTAGTCGAGTAAAAACACGTGCGAGGTTTTGTGGGATGCGCATGCGCAGGTTTTGTGGGATGCGCATGCGCAGGTTTTTTGGGATGCGCATGTGCAGGTTTTTTGGGATGCGCATGGCTAGTCGAGCAAAAACACGTGCGAGAGGATGCATCCCGCAGGCTAGTCGAGTAAAAACACGTGCGAGAGGATGCATCCCGCAGGCTAGTCGAGTAAAAACACGTGCGAGGTTTTGTGGGATGCGCATGCGCAGGTTTTGTGGGATGCGCATGCGCAGGTTTTTTGGGATGCGCATGCGCAGGTTTTTTGGGATGCGCATGGCTAGTCGAGCAAAAACACGTGCGAGAGGATGCATCCCGCAGGCTAGTCGAGTAAAAACACGTGCGAGAGGATGCATCCCGCAGGCTAGTCGAGCACAAACACGTGCGAGAGGATGCATCCCGCAGGCTAGTCGAGCAAAAACACGTGCGAGACGATGCATCCCGCAGGCTAGTCGAGTAAAAACACGTGCGAAAGGATGCATCCCGCAGGCTAGTCGAGCACAAACACGTGCGAGAGGATGCATCCCGCAGGCTAGTCGAGCAAAAACACGTGCGAGAGGATGCATCCCGCAGGCTAGTCGAGCACAAACACGTGCGAGAGGATGCATCCCGCAGGCTAGTCGAGCAAAAACACGTGCGAGAGGATGCATCCCGCAGGCTAGTCGAGTAAAAACACGTGCGAAAGGATGCATCCCGCAGTCTAGTCGAGCACAAACACGTGCGAGGTTTTGTGGGATGCGCATGCCGAGGTTTTGTGGGATGCGCATGCGCAGATTTTTTGGGATGCGCATGCGCAGGTTTTTTGGGATGCGCATGGCTAGTCGAGCAAAAACACGTGCGAGAGGATGCATCCCGCAGGCTAGTCGAGCAAAAACACGTACGAGAGGATGCATCCCGCAGGCTAGTCGAGTAAAAACACGTGCGAAAGGATGCATCCCGCAGGCTAGTCGAGCACAAACACGTGCGAGGTTTTGTGGGATGCGCATGCGCAGGTTTTGTGGGATGCGCATGCGCAGGTTTTTTGGGATGCGCATGCGCAGGTTTTTTGGGATGCGCATGGCTAATCGAGCAAAAACACGTGCGAGAGGATGCATCCCGCAGGGTAGTCGAGTAAAAACACGTGCGAGAGGATGCATCCCGCAGGCTAGTTGAGTAAAAACACGTGCGAGAGGATGCATCCCGCAGGCTAGTCGAGCACAAACACGTGCGAGGTTTTGTGGGATGCGCATGCGCAGGTTTTGTGGGATGCGCATGCGCAGATTTTTTGGGATGCGCATGCGCAGGTTTTTTGGGATGCGCATGGCTAGTCGAGCAAAAACACGTGCGAGAGGATGCATCCCGCAGGCTAGTCGAGTAAAAACACGTGCGAGACGATGCATCCCGCAGGCTAGTCGAGTAAAAACACGTGCGAGAGGATGCATCCCGCAGGCTAGTCGAGTAAAAACACGTGCGAGAGGATGCATCCCGCAGGCTAGTCGAGTAAAAACACGTGCGAGGTTTTCTGGGATGCGCATGCGCAGGTTTTTTGGGATGCGCATGCGCAGGTTTTTTGGGATGCGCATGGCTAGTCGAGCAAAAACACGTGCGAGAGGATGCATCCCGCAGGCTAGCCGAGCAAAAACACGTGCGAGAGGATGCATCCCGCAGGCTAGTCGAGTAAAAACACGTGCGAGGTTTTGTGGGATGCGCATGCGCAGGTTTTGTGGGATGCGCATGCGCAGGTTTTTTGGGATGCGCATGTGCAGGTTTTTTGGGATGCGCATGGCTAGTCGAGCAAAAACACGTGCGAGAGGATGCATCCCGCAGGCTAGTCGAGTAAAAACACGTGCGAGAGGATGCATCCCGCAGGCTAGTCGAGTAAAAACACGTGCGAGGTTTTGTGGGATGCGCATGCGCAGGTTTTGTGGGATGGGCATGCGCAGGTTTTTTGGGATGCGCATGGCTAGTCGAGTAAAAACACGTGCGAGAGGATGCATCCCGCAGGCTAGTCGAGTAAAAACACGTGCGAGAGGATGCATCCCGCAGGCTAGTCGAGTAAAAACACGTGCGAGGTTTTGTGGGATGCGCATGCGCAGGTTTTGTGGGATGCGCATGCGCAGGTTTTTTGGGATGCGCATGTGCAGGTTTTTTGGGATGCGCATGGCTAGTCGAGCAAAAACACGTGCGAGAGGATGCATCCCGCAGGCTAGTCGAGTAAAAACACGTGCGAGAGGATGCATCCCGCAGGCTAGTCGAGTAAAAACACGTGCGAGGTTTTGTGGGATGCGCATGCGCAGGTTTTGTGGGATGCGCATGCGCAGGTTTTTTGGGATGCGCATGCGCAGGTTTTTTGGGATGCGCATGGCTAGTCGAGCAAAAACACATGCGAGAGGATGCATCCCGCAGGCTAGTCGAGTAAAAACACGTGCGAGAGGATGCATCCCGCAGGCTAGTCGAGCACAAACACGTGCGAGAGGATGCATCCCGCAGGCTAGTCGAGCAAAAACACGTGCGAGAGGATGCATCCCGCAGGCTAGTCGAGTAAAAACACGTGCGAAAGGATGCATCCCGCAGGCTAGTCGAGCACAAACACGTGCGAGAGGATGCATCCCGCAGGCTAGTCGAGCAAAAACACGTGCGAGAGGATGCATCCCGCAGGCTAGTCGAGCACAAACACGTGCGAGAGGATGCATCCCGCAGGCTAGTCGAGCAAAAACACGTGCGAGAGGATGCATCCCGCAGGCTAGTCGAGTAAAAACACGTGCGAAAGGATGCATCCCGCAGTCTAGTCGAGCACAAACACGTGCGAGGTTTTGTGGGATGCGCATGCCGAGGTTTTGTGGGATGCGCATGCGCAGATTTTTTGGGATGCGCATGCGCAGGTTTTTTGGGATGCGCATGGCTAGTCGAGCAAAAACACGTGCGAGAGGATGCATCCCGCAGGCTAGTCGAGCAAAAACACGTACGAGAGGATGCATCCCGCAGGCTAGTCGAGTAAAAACACGTGCGAAAGGATGCATCCCGCAGGCTAGTCGAGCACAAACACGTGCGAGGTTTTGTGGGATGCGCATGCGCAGGTTTTGTGGGATGCGCATGCGCAGGTTTTTTGGGATGCGCATGCGCAGGTTTTTTGGGATGCGCATGGCTAGTCGAGCAAAAACACGTGCGAGAGGATGCATCCCGCAGGGTAGTCGAGTAAAAACACGTGCGAGAGGATGCATCCCGCAGGCTAGTTGAGTAAAAACACGTGCGAGAGGATGCATCCCGCAGGCTAGTCGAGCACAAACACGTGCGAGGTTTTGTGGGATGCGCATGCGCAGGTTTTGTGGGATGCGCATGCGCAGATTTTTTGGGATGCGCATGCGCAGGTTTTTTGGGATGCGCATGGCTAGTCGAGCAAAAACACGTGCGAGAGGATGCATCCCGCAGGCTAGTCGAGTAAAAACACGTGCGAGACGATGCATCCCGCAGGCTAGTCGAGTAAAAACACGTGCGAGAGGATGCATCCCGCAGGCTAGTCGAGTAAAAACACGTGCGAGAGGATGCATCCCGCAGGCTAGTCGAGTAAAAACACGTGCGAGGTTTTGTGGGATGCGCATGCGCAGGTTTTTTGGGATGCGCATGGCTAGTCGAGCAAAAACACGTGCGAGAGGATGCATCCCGCAGGCTAGCCGAGCAAAAACACGTGCGAGAGGATGCATCCCGCAGGCTAGTCGAGTAAAAACACGTGCGAGGTTTTGTGGGATGCGCATGCGCAGGTTTTGTGGGATGCGCATGCGCAGGTTTTTTGGGATGCGCATGTGCAGGTTTTTTGGGATGCGCATGGCTAGTCGAGCAAAAACACGTGCGAGAGGATGCATCCCGCAGGCTAGTCGAGTAAAAACACGTGCGAGAGGATGCATCCCGCAGGCTAGTCGAGTAAAAACACGTGCGAGGTTTTGTGGGATGCGCATGCGCAGGTTTTGTGGGATGGGCATGCGCAGGTTTTTTGGGATGCGCATGCGCAGGTTTTTTGGGATGCGCATGGCTAGTCGAGCAAAAACACGTGCGAGAGGATGCATCCCGCAGGCTAGTCGAGCAAAAACACGTGCGAGAGGATGCATCCCGCAGGCTAGTCGAGTAAAAACACGTGCGAAAGGATGCATCCCGCAGTCTAGTCGAGCACAAACACGTGCGAGGTTTTGTGGGATGCGCATGCGCAGGTTTTTTGGGATGCGCATGGCTAGTCGAGCAAAAACACGTGCGAGAGGATGCATCCCGCAGGCTAGTCGAGCAAAAACACGTGCGAGAGGATGCATCCCGCAGGCTAGTCGAGTAAAAACACGTGCGAAAGGATGCATCCCGCAGGCTAGTCGAGCACAAACACGTGCGAGGTTTTGTGGGATGCGCATGCGCAGGTTTTGTGGGATGCGCATGCGCAGATTTTTTGGGATGCGCATGCGCAGGTTTTTTGGGATGCGCATGGCTAGTCGAGCAAAAACACGTGCGAGAGGATGCATCCCGCAGGCTAGTCGAGTAAAAACACGTGCGAGACGATGCATCCCGCAGGCTAGTCGAGTAAAAACACGTGCGAGAGGATGCATCCCGCAGGCTAGTCGAGTAAAAACACGTGCGAGAGGATGCATCCCGCAGGCTAGTCGAGTAAAAACACGTGCGAGGTTTTGTGGGATGCGCATGCGCAGGTTTTGTGGGATGTGCATGCGCAGGTTTTTTGGGATGCGCATGCGCAGGTTTTTTGGGATGCGCATGGCTAGTCGAGCAAAAACACGTGCGAGAGGATGCATCCCGCAGGCTAGTCGAGCACAAACACGTGCGAGGTTTTGTGGGATGCGCATGCGCAGGTTTTGTGGGATGCGCATGCGCAGATTTTTTGGGATGCGCATGCGCAGGTTTTTTGGGATGCGCATGGCTAGTCGAGCAAAAACACGTGCGAGAGGATGCATCCCGCAGGCTAGTCGAGTAAAAACACGTGCGAGACGATGCATCCCGCAGGCTAGTCGAGTAAAAACACGTGCGAGAGGATGCATCCCGCAGGCTAGTCGAGTAAAAACACGTGCGAGAGGATGCATCCCGCAGGCTAGTCGAGTAAAAACACGTGCGAGGTTTTGTGGGATGCGCATGCGCAGGTTTTGTGGGATGTGCATGCGCAGGTTTTTTGGGATGCGCATGCGCAGGTTTTTTGGGATGCGCATGGCTAGTCGAGCAAAAACACGTGCGAGAGGATGCATCCCGCAGGGTAGTCGAGTAAAAACACGTGCGAGAGGATGCATCCCGCAGGCTAGTCGAGTAAAAACACGTGCGAGAGGATGCATCCCGCAGGCTAGTCGAGCAAAAACACGTGCGAGAGGATGCATCCCGCAGGCTAGTCGAGTAAAAACACGTGCGAGAGGATGCATCCCGCAGGCTAGTCGAGTAAAAACACGTGCGAGGTTTTGTGGGATGCGCATGCGCAGGTTTTGTGGGATGCGCATGCGCAGGTTTTTTGGGATGCGCATGTGCAGGTTTTTTGGGATGCGCATGGCTAGTCGAGCAAAAACACGTGCGAGAGGATGCATCCCGCAGGCTAGTCGAGTAAAAACACGTGCGAGAGGATGCATCCCGCAGGCTAGTCGAGTAAAAACACGTGCGAGGTTTTGTGGGATGCGCATGCGCAGGTTTTGTGGGATGCGCATGCGCAGGTTTTTTGGGATGCGCATGCGCAGGTTTTTTGGGATGCGCATGGCTAGTCGAGCAAAAACACGTGCGAGAGGATGCATCCCGCAGGCTAGTCGAGTAAAAACACGTGCGAGAGGATGCATCCCGCAGGCTAGTCGAGCACAAACACGTGCGAGAGGATGCATCCCGCAGGCTAGTCGAGCAAAAACACGTGCGAGAGGATGCATCCCGCAGGCTAGTCGAGTAAAAACACGTGCGAAAGGATGCATCCCGCAGGCTAGTCGAGCACAAACACGTGCGAGAGGATGCATCCCGCAGGCTAGTCGAGCAAAAACACGTGCGAGAGGATGCATCCCGCAGGCTAGTCGAGCACAAACACGTGCGAGAGGATGCATCCCGCAGGCTAGTCGAGCAAAAACACGTGCGAGAGGATGCATCCCGCAGGCTAGTCAAGTAAAAACACGTGCGAGAGGATGCATCCCGCAGGCTAGTCGAGTAAAAACACGTGCGAGGTTTTGTGGGATGCGCATGCGCAGGTTTTGTGGGATGGGCATGCGCAGGTTTTTTGGGATGCGCATGCGCAGGTTTTTTGGGATGCGCATGGCTAGTCGAGCAAAAACACGTGCGAGAGGATGCATCCCGCAGGCTAGTCGAGCAAAAACACGTGCGAGAGGATGCATCCCGCAGGCTAGTCGAGCAAAAACACGTGCGAGAGGATGCATCCCGCAGGCTAGTCGAGTAAAAACACGTGCGAAAGGATGCATCCCGCAGGCTAGTCGAGCACAAACACGTGCGAGGTTTTGTGGGATGCGCATGCGCAGGTTTTGTGGGATGCGCATGCACAGATTTTTTGGGATGCGCATGCGCAGGTTTTTTGGGATGCGCATGGCTAGTCGAGCAAAAACACGTGCGAGAGGATGCATCCCGCAGGCTAGTCGAGTAAAAACACGTGCGAGACGATGCATCCCGCAGGCTAGTCGAGTAAAAACACGTGCGAGAGGATGCATCCCGCAGGCTAGTCGAGTAAAAACACGTGCGAGGTTTTGTGGGATGCGCATGCGCAGGTTTTGTGGGATGCGCATGCGCAGGTTTTTTGGGATGCGCATGTGCAGGTTTTTTGGGATGCGCATGGCTAGTCGAGCAAAAACACGTGCGAGAGGATGCATCCCGCAGGCTAGTCGAGTAAAAACACGTGCGAGAGGATGCATCCCGCAGGCTAGTCGAGTAAAAACACGTGCGAGGTTTTGTGGGATGCGCATGCGCAGGTTTTGTGGGATGCGCATGCGCAGGTTTTTTGGGATGCGCATGCGCAGGTTTTTTGGGATGCGCATGGCTAGTCGAGCAAAAACACGTGCGAGAGGATGCATCCCGCAGGCTAGTCGAGTAAAAACACGTGCGAGAGGATGCATCCCGCAGGCTAGTCGAGCACAAACACGTGCGAGAGGATGCATCCCGCAGGCTAGTCGAGCAAAAACACGTGCGAGAGGATGCATCCCGCAGGCTAGTCGAGTAAAAACACGTGCGAAAGGATGCATCCCGCAGGCTAGTCGAGCACAAACACGTGCGAGAGGATGCATCCCGCAGGCTAGTCGAGCAAAAACACGTGCGAGAGGATGCATCCCGCAGGCTAGTCGAGCACAAACACGTGCGAGAGGATGCATCCCGCAGGCTAGTCGAGCAAAAACACGTGCGAGAGGATGCATCCCGCAGGCTAGTCGAGTAAAAACACGTGCGAAAGGATGCATCCCGCAGTCTAGTCGAGCACAAACACGTGCGAGGTTTTGTGGGATGCGCATGCCGAGGTTTTGTGGGATGCGCATGCGCAGATTTTTTGGGATGCGCATGCGCAGGTTTTTTGGGATGCGCATGGCTAGTCGAGCAAAAACACGTGCGAGAGGATGCATCCCGCAGGCTAGTCGAGCAAAAACACGTACGAGAGGATGCATCCCGCAGGCTAGTCGAGTAAAAACACGTGCGAAAGGATGCATCCCGCAGGCTAGTCGAGCACAAACACGTGCGAGGTTTTGTGGGATGCGCATGCGCAGGTTTTGTGGGATGCGCATGCGCAGGTTTTTTGGGATGCGCATGCGCAGGTTTTTTGGGATGCGCATGGCTAATCGAGCAAAAACACGTGCGAGAGGATGCATCCCGCAGGGTAGTCGAGTAAAAACACGTGCGAGAGGATGCATCCCGCAGGCTAGTTGAGTAAAAACACGTGCGAGAGGATGCATCCCGCAGGCTAGTCGAGCACAAACACGTGCGAGGTTTTGTGGGATGCGCATGCGCAGGTTTTGTGGGATGCGCATGCGCAGATTTTTTGGGATGCGCATGCGCAGGTTTTTTGGGATGCGCATGGCTAGTCGAGCAAAAACACGTGCGAGAGGATGCATCCCGCAGGCTAGTCGAGTAAAAACACGTGCGAGACGATGCATCCCGCAGGCTAGTCGAGTAAAAACACGTGCGAGAGGATGCATCCCGCAGGCTAGTCGAGTAAAAACACGTGCGAGAGGATGCATCCCGCAGGCTAGTCGAGTAAAAACACGTGCGAGGTTTTCTGGGATGCGCATGCGCAGGTTTTTTGGGATGCGCATGCGCAGGTTTTTTGGGATGCGCATGGCTAGTCGAGCAAAAACACGTGCGAGAGGATGCATCCCGCAGGCTAGCCGAGCAAAAACACGTGCGAGAGGATGCATCCCGCAGGCTAGTCGAGTAAAAACACGTGCGAGGTTTTGTGGGATGCGCATGCGCAGGTTTTGTGGGATGCGCATGCGCAGGTTTTTTGGGATGCGCATGTGCAGGTTTTTTGGGATGCGCATGGCTAGTCGAGCAAAAACACGTGCGAGAGGATGCATCCCGCAGGCTAGTCGAGTAAAAACACGTGCGAGAGGATGCATCCCGCAGGCTAGTCGAGTAAAAACACGTGCGAGGTTTTGTGGGATGCGCATGCGCAGGTTTTGTGGGATGGGCATGCGCAGGTTTTTTGGGATGCGCATGGCTAGTCGAGTAAAAACACGTGCGAGAGGATGCATCCCGCAGGCTAGTCGAGTAAAAACACGTGCGAGAGGATGCATCCCGCAGGCTAGTCGAGTAAAAACACGTGCGAGGTTTTGTGGGATGCGCATGCGCAGGTTTTGTGGGATGCGCATGCGCAGGTTTTTTGGGATGCGCATGTGCAGGTTTTTTGGGATGCGCATGGCTAGTCGAGCAAAAACACGTGCGAGAGGATGCATCCCGCAGGCTAGTCGAGTAAAAACACGTGCGAGAGGATGCATCCCGCAGGCTAGTCGAGTAAAAACACGTGCGAGGTTTTGTGGGATGCGCATGCGCAGGTTTTGTGGGATGCGCATGCGCAGGTTTTTTGGGATGCGCATGCGCAGGTTTTTTGGGATGCGCATGGCTAGTCGAGCAAAAACACATGCGAGAGGATGCATCCCGCAGGCTAGTCGAGTAAAAACACGTGCGAGAGGATGCATCCCGCAGGCTAGTCGAGCACAAACACGTGCGAGAGGATGCATCCCGCAGGCTAGTCGAGCAAAAACACGTGCGAGAGGATGCATCCCGCAGGCTAGTCGAGTAAAAACACGTGCGAAAGGATGCATCCCGCAGGCTAGTCGAGCACAAACACGTGCGAGAGGATGCATCCCGCAGGCTAGTCGAGCAAAAACACGTGCGAGAGGATGCATCCCGCAGGCTAGTCGAGCACAAACACGTGCGAGAGGATGCATCCCGCAGGCTAGTCGAGCAAAAACACGTGCGAGAGGATGCATCCCGCAGGCTAGTCGAGTAAAAACACGTGCGAAAGGATGCATCCCGCAGTCTAGTCGAGCACAAACACGTGCGAGGTTTTGTGGGATGCGCATGCCGAGGTTTTGTGGGATGCGCATGCGCAGATTTTTTGGGATGCGCATGCGCAGGTTTTTTGGGATGCGCATGGCTAGTCGAGCAAAAACACGTGCGAGAGGATGCATCCCGCAGGCTAGTCGAGCAAAAACACGTACGAGAGGATGCATCCCGCAGGCTAGTCGAGTAAAAACACGTGCGAAAGGATGCATCCCGCAGGCTAGTCGAGCACAAACACGTGCGAGGTTTTGTGGGATGCGCATGCGCAGGTTTTGTGGGATGCGCATGCGCAGGTTTTTTGGGATGCGCATGCGCAGGTTTTTTGGGATGCGCATGGCTAGTCGAGCAAAAACACGTGCGAGAGGATGCATCCCGCAGGGTAGTCGAGTAAAAACACGTGCGAGAGGATGCATCCCGCAGGCTAGTTGAGTAAAAACACGTGCGAGAGGATGCATCCCGCAGGCTAGTCGAGCACAAACACGTGCGAGGTTTTGTGGGATGCGCATGCGCAGGTTTTGTGGGATGCGCATGCGCAGATTTTTTGGGATGCGCATGCGCAGGTTTTTTGGGATGCGCATGGCTAGTCGAGCAAAAACACGTGCGAGAGGATGCATCCCGCAGGCTAGTCGAGTAAAAACACGTGCGAGACGATGCATCCCGCAGGCTAGTCGAGTAAAAACACGTGCGAGAGGATGCATCCCGCAGGCTAGTCGAGTAAAAACACGTGCGAG
Organism: Lasioglossum baleicum; assembly: GCF_051020765.1. Classification (NCBI taxonomy): domain Eukaryota; kingdom Metazoa; phylum Arthropoda; class Insecta; order Hymenoptera; family Halictidae; genus Lasioglossum; species Lasioglossum baleicum. Next base: position 39,370 of record NW_027469475.1, on the reverse strand, counting down.
AGGATGCATCCCGCAGGCTAGTCGAGTAAAAACACGTGCGAGGTTTTGTGGGATGCGCATGCGCAGGTTTTTTGGGATGCGCATGGCTAGTCGAGCAAAAACACGTGCGAGAGGATGCATCCCGCAGGCTAGCCGAGCAAAAACACGTGCGAGAGGATGCATCCCGCAGGCTAGTCGAGTAAAAACACGTGCGAGGTTTTGTGGGATGCGCATGCGCAGGTTTTGTGGGATGCGCATGCGCAGGTTTTTTGGGATGCGCATGTGCAGGTTTTTTGGGATGCGCATGGCTAGTCGAGCAAAAACACGTGCGAGAGGATGCATCCCGCAGGCTAGTCGAGTAAAAACACGTGCGAGAGGATGCATCCCGCAGGCTAGTCGAGTAAAAACACGTGCGAGGTTTTGTGGGATGCGCATGCGCAGGTTTTGTGGGATGGGCATGCGCAGGTTTTTTGGGATGCGCATGCGCAGGTTTTTTGGGATGCGCATGGCTAGTCGAGCAAAAACACGTGCGAGAGGATGCATCCCGCAGGCTAGTCGAGCAAAAACACGTGCGAGAGGATGCATCCCGCAGGCTAGTCGAGTAAAAACACGTGCGAAAGGATGCATCCCGCAGTCTAGTCGAGCACAAACACGTGCGAGGTTTTGTGGGATGCGCATGCGCAGGTTTTTTGGGATGCGCATGGCTAGTCGAGCAAAAACACGTGCGAGAGGATGCATCCCGCAGGGTAGTCGAGTAAAAACACGTGCGAGAGGATGCATCCCGCAGGCTAGTCGAGTAAAAACACGTGCGAGAGGATGCATCCCGCAGGCTAGTCGAGCAAAAACACGTGCGAGAGGATGCATCCCGCAGGCTAGTCGAGTAAAAACACGTGCGAGAGGATGCATCCCGCAGGCTAGTCGAGTAAAAACACGTGCGAGGTTTTGTGGGATGCGCATGCGCAGGTTTTGTGGGATGCGCATGCGCAGGTTTTTTGGGATGCGCATGTGCAGGTTTTTTGGGATGCGCATGGCTAGTCGAGCAAAAACACGTGCGAGAGGATGCATCCCGCAGGCTAGTCGAGTAAAAACACGTGCGAGAGGATGCATCCCGCAGGCTAGTCGAGTAAAAACACGTGCGAGGTTTTGTGGGATGCGCATGCGCAGGTTTTGTGGGATGCGCATGCGCAGGTTTTTTGGGATGCGCATGGCTAGTCGAGCAAAAACACGTGCGAGAGGATGCATCCCGCAGGCTAGTCGAGTAAAAACACGTGCGAGAGGATGCATCCCGCAGGCTAGTCGAGCACAAACACGTGCGAGAGGATGCATCCCGCAGGCTAGTCGAGCAAAAACACGTGCGAGAGGATGCATCCCGCAGGCTAGTCGAGTAAAAACACGTGCGAAAGGATGCATCCCGCAGGCTAGCCGAGCACAAACACGTGCGAGAGGATGCATCCCGCAGGCTAGTCGAGCAAAAACATGTGCGAGAGGATGCATCCCGCAGGCTAGTCGAGCACAAACACGTGCGAGAGGATGCATCCCGCAGGCTAGTCGAGCAAAAACACGTGCGAGAGGATGCATCCCGCAGGCTAGTCGAGTAAAAACACGTGCGAAAGGATGCATCCCGCAGTCTAGTCGAGCACAAACACGTGCGAGGTTTTGTGGGATGCGCATGCGCAGGTTTTGTGGGATGCGCATGCGCAGCTTTTTTGGGATGCGCATGCGCAGGTTTTTTGGGATGCGCATGGCTAGTCGAGCAAAAACACGTGCGAGAGGATGCATCCCGCAGGCTAGTCGAGCAAAAACACGTACGAGAGGATGCATCCCGCAGGCTAGTCGAGTGAAAACACGTGCGAAAGGATGCATCCCGCAGGCTAGTCGAGCACAAACACGTGCGAGGTTTTGTGGGATGCGCATGCGCAGGTTTTGTGGGATGCGCATGCGCAGGTTTTTTGGGATGCGCATGCGCAGGTTTTTTGGGATGCGCATGGCTAGTCGAGCAAAAACACGTGCGAGAGGATGCATCCCGCAGGGTAGTCGAGTAAAAACACGTGCGAGAGGATGCATCCCGCAGGCTAGTTGAGTAAAAACACGTGCGAGAGGATGCATCCCGCAGGCTAGTCGAGCACAAACACGTGCGAGGTTTTGTGGGATGCGCATGCGCAGGTTTTGTGGGATGCGCATGCGCAGATTTTTTGGGATGCGCATGCGCAGGTTTTTTGGGATGCGCATGGCTAGTCGAGCAAAAACACGTGCGAGAGGATGCATCCCGCAGGCTAGTCGAGTAAAAACACGTGCGAGACGATGCATCCCGCAGGCTAGTCGAGTAAAAACACGTGCGAGAGGATGCATCCCGCAGGCTAGTCGAGTAAAAACACGTGCGAGAGGATGCATCCCGCAGGCTAGTCGAGTAAAAACACGTGCGAGGTTTTGTGGGATGCGCATGCGCAGGTTTTTTGGGATGCGCATGCGCAGGTTTTTTGGGATGCGCATGGCTAGTCGAGCAAAAACACGTGCGAGAGGATGCATCCCGCAGGCTAGCCGAGCAAAAACACGTGCGAGAGGATGCATCCCGCAGGCTAGTCGAGTAAAAACACGTGCGAGGTTTTGTGGGATGCGCATGCGCAGGTTTTGTGGGATGCGCATGCGCAGGTTTTTTGGGATGCGCATGTGCAGGTTTTTTGGGATGCGCATGGCTAGTCGAGCAAAAACACGTGCGAGAGGATGCATCCCGCAGGCTAGTCGAGTAAAAACACGTGCGAGAGGATGCATCCCGCAGGCTAGTCGAGTAAAAACACGTGCGAGGTTTTGTGGGATGCGCATGCGCAGGTTTTGTGGGATGGGCATGCGCAGGTTTTTTGGGATGCGCATGCGCAGGTTTTTTGGGATGCGCATGGCTAGTCGAGCAAAAACACGTGCGAGAGGATGCATCCCGCAGGCTAGTCGAGCAAAAACACGTGCGAGAGGATGCATCCCGCAGGCTAGTCGAGCAAAAACACGTGCGAGAAGATGCATCCCGCAGGCTAGTCGAGTAAAAACACGTGCGAAAGGATGCATCCCGCAGGCTAGTCGAGCACAAACACGTGCGAGGTTTTGTGGGATGCGCATGCGCAGGTTTTGTGGGATGCGCATGCACAGATTTTTTGGGATGCGCATGCGCAGGTTTTTTGGGATGCGCATGGCTAGTCGAGCAAAAACACGTGCGAGAGGATGCATCCCGCAGGCTAGTCGAGTAAAAACACGTGCGAGACGATGCATCCCGCAGGCTAGTCGAGTAAAAACACGTGCGAGAGGATGCATCCCGCAGGCTAGTCGAGTAAAAACACGTGCGAGATGATGCATCCCGCAGGCTAGTCGAGTAAAAACACGTGCGAGGTTTTGTGGGATGCGCATGCGCAGGTTTTGTGGGATGCGCATGCGCAGGTTTTTTGGGATGCGCATGTGCAGGTTTTTTGGGATGCGCATGGCTAGTCGAGCAAAAACACGTGCGAGAGGATGCATCCCGCAGGCTAGTCGAGTAAAAACACGTGCGAGAGGATGCATCCCGCAGGCTAGTCGAGTAAAAACACGTGCGAGGTTTTGTGGGATGCGCATGCGCAGGTTTTGTGGGATGCGCATGCGCAGGTTTTTTGGGATGCGCATGCGCAGGTTTTTTGGGATGCGCATGGCTAGTCGAGCAAAAACACGTGCGAGAGGATGCATCCCGCAGGCTAGTCGAGTAAAAACACGTGCGAGAGGATGCATCCCGCAGGCTAGTCGAGCACAAACACGTGCGAGAGGATGCATCCCGCAGGCTAGTCGAGCAAAAACACGTGCGAGAGGATGCATCCCGCAGGCTAGTCGAGTAAAAACACGTGCGAAAGGATGCATCCCGCAGGCTAGTCGAGCACAAACACGTGCGAGAGGATGCATCCCGCAGGCTAGTCGAGCAAAAACACGTGCGAGAGGATGCATCCCGCAGGCTAGTCGAGCACAAACACGTGCGAGAGGATGCATCCCGCAGGCTAGTCGAGCAAAAACACGTGCGAGAGGATGCATCCCGCAGGCTAGTCGAGTAAAAACACGTGCGAAAGGATGCATCCCGCAGTCTAGTCGAGCACAAACACGTGCGAGGTTTTGTGGGATGCGCATGCCGAGGTTTTGTGGGATGCGCATGCGCAGATTTTTTGGGATGCGCATGCGCAGGTTTTTTGGGATGCGCATGGCTAGTCGAGCAAAAACACGTGCGAGAGGATGCATCCCGCAGGCTAGTCGAGCAAAAACACGTACGAGAGGATGCATCCCGCAGGCTAGTCGAGTAAAAACACGTGCGAAAGGATGCATCCCGCAGGCTAGTCGAGCACAAACACGTGCGAGGTTTTGTGGGATGCGCATGCGCAGGTTTTGTGGGATGCGCATGCGCAGGTTTTTTGGGATGCGCATGCGCAGGTTTTTTGGGATGCGCATGGCTAATCGAGCAAAAACACGTGCGAGAGGATGCATCCCGCAGGGTAGTCGAGTAAAAACACGTGCGAGAGGATGCATCCCGCAGGCTAGTTGAGTAAAAACACGTGCGAGAGGATGCATCCCGCAGGCTAGTCGAGCACAAACACGTGCGAGGTTTTGTGGGATGCGCATGCGCAGGTTTTGTGGGATGCGCATGCGCAGATTTTTTGGGATGCGCATGCGCAGGTTTTTTGGGATGCGCATGGCTAGTCGAGCAAAAACACGTGCGAGAGGATGCATCCCGCAGGCTAGTCGAGTAAAAACACGTGCGAGACGATGCATCCCGCAGGCTAGTCGAGTAAAAACACGTGCGAGAGGATGCATCCCGCAGGCTAGTCGAGTAAAAACACGTGCGAGAGGATGCATCCCGCAGGCTAGTCGAGTAAAAACACGTGCGAGGTTTTCTGGGATGCGCATGCGCAGGTTTTTTGGGATGCGCATGCGCAGGTTTTTTGGGATGCGCATGGCTAGTCGAGCAAAAACACGTGCGAGAGGATGCATCCCGCAGGCTAGCCGAGCAAAAACACGTGCGAGAGGATGCATCCCGCAGGCTAGTCGAGTAAAAACACGTGCGAGGTTTTGTGGGATGCGCATGCGCAGGTTTTGTGGGATGCGCATGCGCAGGTTTTTTGGGATGCGCATGTGCAGGTTTTTTGGGATGCGCATGGCTAGTCGAGCAAAAACACGTGCGAGAGGATGCATCCCGCAGGCTAGTCGAGTAAAAACACGTGCGAGAGGATGCATCCCGCAGGCTAGTCGAGTAAAAACACGTGCGAGGTTTTGTGGGATGCGCATGCGCAGGTTTTGTGGGATGGGCATGCGCCGGTTTTTTGGGATGCGCATGGCTAGTCGAGTAAAAACACGTGCGAGAGGATGCATCCCGCAGGCTAGTCGAGTAAAAACACGTGCGAGAGGATGCATCCCGCAGGCTAGTCGAGTAAAAACACGTGCGAGGTTTTGTGGGATGCGCATGCGCAGGTTTTGTGGGATGCGCATGCGCAGGTTTTTTGGGATGCGCATGTGCAGGTTTTTTGGGATGCGCATGGCTAGTCGAGCAAAAACACGTGCGAGAGGATGCATCCCGCAGGCTAGTCGAGTAAAAACACGTGCGAGAGGATGCATCCCGCAGGCTAGTCGAGTAAAAACACGTGCGAGGTTTTGTGGGATGCGCATGCGCAGGTTTTGTGGGATGCGCATGCGCAGGTTTTTTGGGATGCGCATGCGCAGGTTTTTTGGGATGCGCATGGCTAGTCGAGCAAAAACACATGCGAGAGGATGCATCCCGCAGGCTAGTCGAGTAAAAACACGTGCGAGAGGATGCATCCCGCAGGCTAGTCGAGCACAAACACGTGCGAGAGGATGCATCCCGCAGGCTAGTCGAGCAAAAACACGTGCGAGAGGATGCATCCCGCAGGCTAGTCGAGTAAAAACACGTGCGAAAGGATGCATCCCGCAGGCTAGTCGAGCACAAACACGTGCGAGAGGATGCATCCCGCAGGCTAGTCGAGCAAAAACACGTGCGAGAGGATGCATCCCGCAGGCTAGTCGAGCACAAACACGTGCGAGAGGATGCATCCCGCAGGCTAGTCGAGCAAAAACACGTGCGAGAGGATGCATCCCGCAGGCTAGTCGAGTAAAAACACGTGCGAAAGGATGCATCCCGCAGTCTAGTCGAGCACAAACACGTGCGAGGTTTTGTGGGATGCGCATGCCGAGGTTTTGTGGGATGCGCATGCGCAGATTTTTTGGGATGCGCATGCGCAGGTTTTTTGGGATGCGCATGGCTAGTCGAGCAAAAACACGTGCGAGAGGATGCATCCCGCAGGCTAGTCGAGCAAAAACACGTACGAGAGGATGCATCCCGCAGGCTAGTCGAGTAAAAACACGTGCGAAAGGATGCATCCCGCAGGCTAGTCGAGCACAAACACGTGCGAGGTTTTGTGGGATGCGCATGCGCAGGTTTTGTGGGATGCGCATGCGCAGGTTTTTTGGGATGCGCATGCGCAGGTTTTTTGGGATGCGCATGGCTAGTCGAGCAAAAACACGTGCGAGAGGATGCATCCCGCAGGGTAGTCGAGTAAAAACACGTGCGAGAGGATGCATCCCGCAGGCTAGTTGAGTAAAAACACGTGCGAGAGGATGCATCCCGCAGGCTAGTCGAGCACAAACACGTGCGAGGTTTTGTGGGATGCGCATGCGCAGGTTTTGTGGGATGCGCATGCGCAGATTTTTTGGGATGCGCATGCGCAGGTTTTTTGGGATGCGCATGGCTAGTCGAGCAAAAACACGTGCGAGAGGATGCATCCCGCAGGCTAGTCGAGTAAAAACACGTGCGAGACGATGCATCCCGCAGGCTAGTCGAGTAAAAACACGTGCGAGAGGATGCATCCCGCAGGCTAGTCGAGTAAAAACACGTGCGAGAGGATGCATCCCGCAGGCTAGTCGAGTAAAAACACGTGCGAGGTTTTGTGGGATGCGCATGCGCAGGTTTTTTGGGATGCGCATGGCTAGTCGAGCAAAAACACGTGCGAGAGGATGCATCCCGCAGGCTAGCCGAGCAAAAACACGTGCGAGAGGATGCATCCCGCAGGCTAGTCGAGTAAAAACACGTGCGAGGTTTTGTGGGATGCGCATGCGCAGGTTTTGTGGGATGCGCATGCGCAGGTTTTTTGGGATGCGCATGTGCAGGTTTTTTGGGATGCGCATGGCTAGTCGAGCAAAAACACGTGCGAGAGGATGCATCCCGCAGGCTAGTCGAGTAAAAAACACGTGCGAGAGGATGCATCCCGCAGGCTAGTCGAGTAAAAACACGTGCGAGGTTTTGTGGGATGCGCATGCGCAGGTTTTGTGGGATGGGCATGCGCAGGTTTTTTGGGATGCGCATGCGCAGGTTTTTTGGGATGCGCATGGCTAGTCGAGCAAAAACACGTGCGAGAGGATGCATCCCGCAGGCTAGTCGAGCAAAAACACGTGCGAGAGGATGCATCCCGCAGGCTAGTCGAGTAAAAACACGTGCGAAAGGATGCATCCCGCAGTCTAGTCGAGCACAAACACGTGCGAGGTTTTGTGGGATGCGCATGCGCAGGTTTTTTGGGATGCGCATGGCTAGTCGAGCAAAAACACGTGCGAGAGGATGCATCCCGCAGGCTAGTCGAGCAAAAACACGTGCGAGAGGATGCATCCCCGCAGGCTAGTCGAGTAAAAACACGTGCGAAAGGATGCATCCCGCAGGCTAGTCGAGCCAAACACGTGCGAGGTTTTGTGGGATGCGCATGCGCAGGTTTTGTGGGATGCGCATGCGCAGATTTTTTGGGATGCGCATGCGCAGGTTTTTTGGGATGCGCATGGCTAGTCGAGCAAAAACACGTGCGAGAGGATGCATCCCGCAGGCTAGTCGAGTAAAAACACGTGCGAGACGATGCATCCCGCAGGCTAGTCGAGTAAAAACACGTGCGAGAGGATGCATCCCGCAGGCTAGTCGAGTAAAAACACGTGCGAGAGGATGCATCCCGCAGGCTAGTCGAGTAAAAACACGTGCGAGGTTTTGTGGGATGCGCATGCGCAGGTTTTGTGGGATGTGCATGCGCAGGTTTTTTGGGATGCGCATGCGCAGGTTTTTTGGGATGCGCATGGCTAGTCGAGCAAAAACACGTGCGAGAGGATGCATCCCGCAGGCTAGTCGAGCACAAACACGTGCGAGGTTTTGTGGGATGCGCATGCGCAGGTTTTGTGGGATGCGCATGCGCAGATTTTTTGGGATGCGCATGCGCAGGTTTTTTGGGATGCGCATGGCTAGTCGAGCAAAAACACGTGCGAGAGGATGCATCCCGCAGGCTAGTCGAGTAAAAACACGTGCGAGACGATGCATCCCGCAGGCTAGTCGAGTAAAAACACGTGCGAGAGGATGCATCCCGCAGGCTAGTCGAGTAAAAACACGTGCGAGAGGATGCATCCCGCAGGCTAGTCGAGTAAAAACACGTGCGAGGTTTTGTGGGATGCGCATGCGCAGGTTTTGTGGGATGTGCATGCGCAGGTTTTTTGGGATGCGCATGCGCAGGTTTTTTGGGATGCGCATGGCTAGTCGAGCAAAAACACGTGCGAGAGGATGCATCCCGCAGGGTAGTCGAGTAAAAACACGTGCGAGAGGATGCATCCCGCAGGCTAGTCGAGTAAAAACACGTGCGAGAGGATGCATCCCGCAGGCTAGTCGAGCAAAAACACGTGCGAGAGGATGCATCCCGCAGGCTAGTCGAGTAAAAACACGTGCGAGAGGATGCATCCCGCAGGCTAGTCGAGTAAAAACACGTGCGAGGTTTTGTGGGATGCGCATGCGCAGGTTTTGTGGGATGCGCATGCGCAGGTTTTTTGGGATGCGCATGTGCAGGTTTTTTGGGATGCGCATGGCTAGTCGAGCAAAAACACGTGCGAGAGGATGCATCCCGCAGGCTAGTCGAGTAAAAACACGTGCGAGAGGATGCATCCCGCAGGCTAGTCGAGTAAAAACACGTGCGAGGTTTTGTGGGATGCGCATGCGCAGGTTTTGTGGGATGCGCATGCGCAGGTTTTTTGGGATGCGCATGCGCAGGTTTTTTGGGATGCGCATGGCTAGTCGAGCAAAAACACGTGCGAGAGGATGCATCCCGCAGGCTAGTCGAGTAAAAACACGTGCGAGAGGATGCATCCCGCAGGCTAGTCGAGCACAAACACGTGCGAGAGGATGCATCCCGCAGGCTAGTCGAGCAAAAACACGTGCGAGAGGATGCATCCCGCAGGCTAGTCGAGTAAAAACACGTGCGAAAGGATGCATCCCGCAGGCTAGTCGAGCACAAACACGTGCGAGAGGATGCATCCCGCAGGCTAGTCGAGCAAAAACACGTGCGAGAGGATGCATCCCGCAGGCTAGTCGAGCACAAACACGTGCGAGAGGATGCATCCCGCAGGCTAGTCGAGCAAAAACACGTGCGAGAGGATGCATCCCGCAGGCTAGTCGAGTAAAAACACGTGCGAGAGGATGCATCCCGCAGGCTAGTCGAGTAAAAACACGTGCGAGGTTTTGTGGGATGCGCATGCGCAGGTTTTGTGGGATGGGCATGCGCAGGTTTTTTGGGATGCGCATGCGCAGGTTTTTTGGGATGCGCATGGCTAGTCGAGCAAAAACACGTGCGAGAGGATGCATCCCGCAGGCTAGTCGAGCAAAAACACGTGCGAGAGGATGCATCCCGCAGGCTAGTCGAGCAAAAACACGTGCGAGAGGATGCATCCCGCAGGCTAGTCGAGTAAAAACACGTGCGAAAGGATGCATCCCGCAGGCTAGTCGAGCACAAACACGTGCGAGGTTTTGTGGGATGCGCATGCGCAGGTTTTGTGGGATGCGCATGCACAGATTTTTTGGGATGCGCATGCGCAGGTTTTTTGGGATGCGCATGGCTAGTCGAGCAAAAACACGTGCGAGAGGATGCATCCCGCAGGCTAGTCGAGTAAAAACACGTGCGAGACGATGCATCCCGCAGGCTAGTCGAGTAAAAACACGTGCGAGAGGATGCATCCCGCAGGCTAGTCGAGTAAAAACACGTGCGAGGTTTTGTGGGATGCGCATGCGCAGGTTTTGTGGGATGCGCATGCGCAGGTTTTTTGGGATGCGCATGTGCAGGTTTTTTGGGATGCGCATGGCTAGTCGAGCAAAAACACGTGCGAGAGGATGCATCCCGCAGGCTAGTCGAGTAAAAACACGTGCGAGAGGATGCATCCCGCAGGCTAGTCGAGTAAAAACACGTGCGAGGTTTTGTGGGATGCGCATGCGCAGGTTTTGTGGGATGCGCATGCGCAGGTTTTTTGGGATGCGCATGGCTAGTCGAGCAAAAACACGTGCGAGAGGATGCATCCCGCAGGCTAGTCGAGTAAAAACACGTGCGAGAGGATGCATCCCGCAGGCTAGTCGAGCACAAACACGTGCGAGAGGATGCATCCCGCAGGCTAGTCGAGCAAAAACACGTGCGAGAGGATGCATCCCGCAGGCTAGTCGAGTAAAAACACGTGCGAAAGGATGCATCCCGCAGGCTAGTCGAGCACAAACACGTGCGAGAGGATGCATCCCGCAGGCTAGTCGAGCAAAAACACGTGCGAGAGGATGCATCCCGCAGGCTAGTCGAGCACAAACACGTGCGAGAGGATGCATCCCGCAGGCTAGTCGAGCAAAAACACGTGCGAGAGGATGCATCCCGCAGGCTAGTCGAGTAAAAACACGTGCGAAAGGATGCATCCCGCAGTCTAGTCGAGCACAAACACGTGCGAGGTTTTGTGGGATGCGCATGCCGAGGTTTTGTGGGATGCGCATGCGCAGATTTTTTGGGATGCGCATGCGCAGGTTTTTTGGGATGCGCATGGCTAGTCGAGCAAAAACACGTGCGAGAGGATGCATCCCGCAGGCTAGTCGAGCAAAAACACGTACGAGAGGATGCATCCCGCAGGCTAGTCGAGTAAAAACACGTGCGAAAGGATGCATCCCGCAGGCTAGTCGAGCACAAACACGTGCGAGGTTTTGTGGGATGCGCATGCGCAGGTTTTGTGGGATGCGCATGCGCAGGTTTTTTGGGATGCGCATGCGCAGGTTTTTTGGGATGCGCATGGCTAATCGAGCAAAAACACGTGCGAGAGGATGCATCCCGCAGGGTAGTCGAGTAAAAACACGTGCGAGAGGATGCATCCCGCAGGCTAGTTGAGTAAAAACACGTGCGAGAGGATGCATCCCGCAGGCTAGTCGAGCACAAACACGTGCGAGGTTTTGTGGGATGCGCATGCGCAGGTTTTGTGGGATGCGCATGCGCAGATTTTTTGGGATGCGCATGCGCAGGTTTTTTGGGATGCGCATGGCTAGTCGAGCAAAAACACGTGCGAGAGGATGCATCCCGCAGGCTAGTCGAGTAAAAACACGTGCGAGACGATGCATCCAGCAGGCTAGTCGAGTAAAAACACGTGCGAGAGGATGCATCCCGCAGGCTAGTCGAGTAAAAACACGTGCGAGAGGATGCATCCCGCAGGCTAGTCGAGTAAAAACACGTGCGAGGTTTTCTGGGATGCGCATGCGCAGGTTTTTTGGGATGCGCATGCGCAGGTTTTTTGGGATGCGCATGCGCAGGTTTTTTGGGATGCGCATGGCTAGTCGAGCAAAAACACGTGCGAGAGGATGCATCCCGCAGGCTAGCCGAGCAAAAACACGTGCGAGAGGATGCATCCCGCAGGCTAGTCGAGTAAAAACACGTGCGAGGTTTTGTGGGATGCGCATGCGCAGGTTTTGTGGGATGCGCATGCGCAGGTTTTTTGGGATGCGCATGTGCAGGTTTTTTGGGATGCGCATGGCTAGTCGAGCAAAAACACGTGCGAGAGGATGCATCCCGCAGGCTAGTCGAGTAAAAACACGTGCGAGAGGATGCATCCCGCAGGCTAGTCGAGTAAAAACACGTGCGAGGTTTTGTGGGATGCGCATGCGCAGGTTTTGTGGGATGGGCATGCGCAGGTTTTTTGGGATGCGCATGGCTAGTCGAGTAAAAACACGTGCGAGAGGATGCATCCCGCAGGCTAGTCGAGTAAAAACACGTGCGAGAGGATGCATCCCGCAGGCTAGTCGAGTAAAAACACGTGCGAGGTTTTGTGGGATGCGCATGCGCAGGTTTTGTGGGATGCGCATGCGCAGGTTTTTTGGGATGCGCATGTGCAGGTTTTTTGGGATGCGCATGGCTAGTCGAGCAAAAACACGTGCGAGAGGATGCATCCCGCAGGCTAGTCGAGTAAAAACACGTGCGAGAGGATGCATCCCGCAGGCTAGTCGAGTAAAAACACGTGCGAGGTTTTGTGGGATGCGCATGCGCAGGTTTTGTGGGATGCGCATGCGCAGGTTTTTTGGGATGCGCATGCGCAGGTTTTTTGGGATGCGCATGGCTAGTCGAGCAAAAACACATGCGAGAGGATGCATCCCGCAGGCTAGTCGAGTAAAAACACGTGCGAGAGGATGCATCCCGCAGGCTAGTCGAGCACAAACACGTGCGAGAGGATGCATCCCGCAGGCTAGTCGAGCAAAAACACGTGCGAGAGGATGCATCCCGCAGGCTAGTCGAGTAAAAACACGTGCGAAAGGATGCATCCCGCAGGCTAGTCGAGCACAAACACGTGCGAGAGGATGCATCCCGCAGGCTAGTCGAGCAAAAACACGTGCGAGAGGATGCATCCCGCAGGCTAGTCGAGCACAAACACGTGCGAGAGGATGCATCCCGCAGGCTAGTCGAGCAAAAACACGTGCGAGAGGATGCATCCCGCAGGCTAGTCGAGTAAAAACACGTGCGAAAGGATGCATCCCGCAGTCTAGTCGAGCACAAACACGTGCGAGGTTTTGTGGGATGCGCATGCCGAGGTTTTGTGGGATGCGCATGCGCAGATTTTTTGGGATGCGCATGCGCAGGTTTTTTGGGATGCGCATGGCTAGTCGAGCAAAAACACGTGCGAGAGGATGCATCCCGCAGGCTAGTCGAGCAAAAACACGTACGAGAGGATGCATCCCGCAGGCTAGTCGAGTAAAAACACGTGCGAAAGGATGCATCCCGCAGGCTAGTCGAGCACAAACACGTGCGAGGTTTTGTGGGATGCGCATGCGCAGGTTTTGTGGGATGCGCATGCGCAGGTTTTTTGGGATGCGCATGCGCAGGTTTTTTGGGATGCGCATGGCTAGTCGAGCAAAAACACGTGCGAGAGGATGCATCCCGCAGGGTAGTCGAGTAAAAACACGTGCGAGAGGATGCATCCCGCAGGCTAGTTGAGTAAAAACACGTGCGAGAGGATGCATCCCGCAGGCTAGTCGAGCACAAACACGTGCGAGGTTTTGTGGGATGCGCATGCGCAGGTTTTGTGGGATGCGCATGCGCAGATTTTTTGGGATGCGCATGCGCAGGTTTTTTGGGATGCGCATGGCTAGTCGAGCAAAAACACGTGCGAGAGGATGCATCCCGCAGGCTAGTCGAGTAAAAACACGTGCGAGACGATGCATCCCGCAGGCTAGTCGAGTAAAAACACGTGCGAGAGGATGCATCCCGCAGGCTAGTCGAGTAAAAACACGTGCGAGAGGATGCATCCCGCAGGCTAGTCGAGTAAAAACACGTGCGAGGTTTTGTGGGATGCGCATGCGCAGGTTTTTTGGGATGCGCATGGCTAGTCGAGCAAAAACACGTGCGAGAGGATGCATCCCGCAGGCTAGCCGAGCAAAAACACGTGCGAGAGGATGCATCCCGCAGGCTAGTCGAGTAAAAACACGTGCGAGGTTTTGTGGGATGCGCATGCGCAGGTTTTGTGGGATGCGCATGCGCAGGTTTTTTGGGATGCGCATGTGCAGGTTTTTTGGGATGCGCATGGCTAGTCGAGCAAAAACACGTGCGAGAGGATGCATCCCGCAGGCTAGTCGAGTAAAAACACGTGCGAGAGGATGCATCCCGCAGGCTAGTCGAGTAAAAACACGTGCGAGGTTTTGTGGGATGCGCATGCGCAGGTTTTGTGGGATGGGCATGCGCAGGTTTTTTGGGATGCGCATGCGCAGGTTTTTTGGGATGCGCATGGCTAGTCGAGCAAAAACACGTGCGAGAGGATGCATCCCGCAGGCTAGTCGAGCAAAAACACGTGCGAGAGGATGCATCCCGCAGGCTAGTCGAGTAAAAACACGTGCGAAAGGATGCATCCCGCAGTCTAGTCGAGCACAAACACGTGCGAGGTTTTGTGGGATGCGCATGCGCAGGTTTTTTGGGATGCGCATGGCTAGTCGAGCAAAAACACGTGCGAGAGGATGCATCCCGCAGGCTAGTCGAGCAAAAACACGTGCGAGAGGATGCATCCCGCAGGCTAGTCGAGTAAAAACACGTGCGAAAGGATGCATCCCGCAGGCTAGTCGAGCACAAACACGTGCGAGGTTTTGTGGGATGCGCATGCGCAGGTTTTGTGGGATGCGCATGCGCAGATTTTTTGGGATGCGCATGCGCAGGTTTTTTGGGATGCGCATGGCTAGTCGAGCAAAAACACGTGCGAGAGGATGCATCCCGCAGGCTAGTCGAGTAAAAACACGTGCGAGACGATGCATCCCGCAGGCTAGTCGAGTAAAAACACGTGCGAGAGGATGCATCCCGCAGGCTAGTCGAGTAAAAACACGTGCGAGAGGATGCATCCCGCAGGCTAGTCGAGCAAAAACACGTGCGAGAGGATGCATCCCGCAGGCTAGTCGAGCACAAACACGTGCGAGAGGATGCATCCCGCAGGCTAGTCGAGCAAAAACACGTGCGAGAGGATGCATCCCGCAGGCTAGTCGAGTAAAAACACGTGCGAAAGGATGCATCCCGCAGTCTAGTCGAGCACAAACACGTGCGAGGTTTTGTGGGATGCGCATGCGCAGGTTTTGTGGGATGCGCATGCGCAGATTTTTTGGGATGCGCATGCGCAGGTTTTTTGGGATGCGCATGGCTAGTCGAGCAAAAACACGTGCGAGAGGATGCATCCCGCAGGCTAGTCGAGCAAAAACACGTGCGAGAGGATGCATCCCGCAGGCTAGTCGAGCACAAACACGTGCGAGAGGATGCATCCCGCAGGCTAGTCGAGCAAAAACACGTGCGAGAGGATGCATCCCGCAGGCTAGTCGAGTAAAAACACGTGCGAAAGGATGCATCCCGCAGTCTAGTCGAGCACAAACACGTGCGAGGTTTTGTGGGATGCGCATGCCGAGGTTTTGTGGGATGCGCATGCGCAGATTTTTTGGGATGCGCATGCGCAGGTTTTTTGGGATGCGCATGGCTAGTCGAGCAAAAACACGTGCGAGAGGATGCATCCCGCAGGCTAGTCGAGCAAAAACACGTACGAGAGGATGCATCCCGCAGGCTAGTCGAGTAAAAACACGTGCGAAAGGATGCATCCCGCAGGCTAGTCGAGCACAAACACGTGCGAGGTTTTGTGGGATGCGCATGCGCAGGTTTTGTGGGATGCGCATGCGCAGGTTTTTTGGGATGCGCATGCGCAGGTTTTTTGGGATGCGCATGGCTAGTCGAGCAAAAACACGTGCGAGAGGATGCATCCCGCAGGGTAGTCGAGTAAAAACACGTGCGAGAGGATGCATCCCGCAGGCTAGTTGAGTAAAAACACGTGCGAGAGGATGCATCCCGCAGGCTAGTCGAGCACAAACACGTGCGAGGTTTTGTGGGATGCGCATGCGCAGGTTTTGTGGGATGCGCATGCGCAGATTTTTTGGGATGCGCATGCGCAGGTTTTTTGGGATGCGCATGGCTAGTCGAGCAAAAACACGTGCGAGAGGATGCATCCCGCAGGCTAGTCGAGTAAAAACACGTGCGAGACGATGCATCCCGCAGGCTAGTCGAGTAAAAACACGTGCGAGAGGATGCATCCCGCAGGCTAGTCGAGTAAAAACACGTGCGAGAGGATGCATCCCGCAGGCTAGTCGAGTAAAAACACGTGCGAGGTTTTGTGGGATGCGCATGCGCAGGTTTTTTGGGATGCGCATGGCTAGTCGAGCAAAAACACGTGCGAGAGGATGCATCCCGCAGGCTAGCCGAGCAAAAACACGTGCGAGAGGATGCATCCCGCAGGCTAGTCGAGTAAAAACACGTGCGAGGTTTTGTGGGATGCGCATGCGCAGGTTTTGTGGGATGCGCATGCGCAGGTTTTTTGGGATGCGCATGTGCAGGTTTTTTGGGATGCGCATGGCTAGTCGAGCAAAAACACGTGCGAGAGGATGCATCCCGCAGGCTAGTCGAGTAAAAACACGTGCGAGAGGATGCATCCCGCAGGCTAGTCGAGTAAAAACACGTGCGAGGTTTTGTGGGATGCGCATGCGCAGGTTTTGTGGGATGGGCATGCGCAGGTTTTTTGGGATGCGCATGCGCAGGTTTTTTGGGATGCGCATGGCTAGTCGAGCAAAAACACGTGCGAGAGGATGCATCCCGCAGGCTAGTCGAGCAAAAACACGTGCGAGAGGATGCATCCCGCAGGCTAGTCGAGTAAAAACACGTGCGAAAGGATGCATCCCGCAGTCTAGTCGAGCACAAACACGTGCGAGGTTTTGTGGGATGCGCATGCGCAGGTTTTTTGGGATGCGCATGGCTAGTCGAGCAAAAACACGTGCGAGAGGATGCATCCCGCAGGCTAGTCGAGCAAAAACACGTGCGAGAGGATGCATCCCGCAGGCTAGTCGAGTAAAAACACGTGCGAAAGGATGCATCCCGCAGGCTAGTCGAGCACAAACACGTGCGAGGTTTTGTGGGATGCGCATGCGCAGGTTTTGTGGGATGCGCATGCGCAGATTTTTTGGGATGCGCATGCGCAGGTTTTTTGGGATGCGCATGGCTAGTCGAGCAAAAACACGTGCGAGAGGATGCATCCCGCAGGCTAGTCGAGTAAAAACACGTGCGAGACGATGCATCCCGCAGGCTAGTCGAGTAAAAACACGTGCGAGAGGATGCATCCCGCAGGCTAGTCGAGTAAAAACACGTGCGAGAGGATGCATCCCGCAGGCTAGTCGAGTAAAAACACGTGCGAGGTTTTGTGGGATGCGCATGCGCAGGTTTTGTGGGATGTGCATGCGCAGGTTTTTTGGGATGCGCATGCGCAGGTTTTTTGGGATGCGCATGGCTAGTCGAGCAAAAACACGTGCGAGAGGATGCATCCCGCAGGCTAGTCGAGCACAAACACGTGCGAGGTTTTGTGGGATGCGCATGCGCAGGTTTTGTGGGATGCGCATGCGCAGATTTTTTGGGATGCGCATGCGCAGGTTTTTTGGGATGCGCATGGCTAGTCGAGCAAAAACACGTGCGAGAGGATGCATCCCGCAGGCTAGTCGAGTAAAAACACGTGCGAGACGATGCATCCCGCAGGCTAGTCGAGTAAAAACACGTGCGAGAGGATGCATCCCGCAGGCTAGTCGAGTAAAAACACGTGCGAGAGGATGCATCCCGCAGGCTAGTCGAGTAAAAACACGTGCGAGGTTTTGTGGGATGCGCATGCGCAGGTTTTGTGGGATGTGCATGCGCAGGTTTTTTGGGATGCGCATGCGCAGGTTTTTTGGGATGCGCATGGCTAGTCGAGCAAAAACACGTGCGAGAGGATGCATCCCGCAGGGTAGTCGAGTAAAAACACGTGCGAGAGGATGCATCCCGCAGGCTAGTCGAGTAAAAACACGTGCGAGAGGATGCATCCCGCAGGCTAGTCGAGCAAAAACACGTGCGAGAGGATGCATCCCGCAGGCTAGTCGAGTAAAAACACGTGCGAGAGGATGCATCCCGCAGGCTAGTCGAGTAAAAACACGTGCGAGGTTTTGTGGGATGCGCATGCGCAGGTTTTGTGGGATGCGCATGCGCAGGTTTTTTGGGATGCGCATGTGCAGGTTTTTTGGGATGCGCATGGCTAGTCGAGCAAAAACACGTGCGAGAGGATGCATCCCGCAGGCTAGTCGAGTAAAAACACGTGCGAGAGGATGCATCCCGCAGGCTAGTCGAGTAAAAACACGTGCGAGGTTTTGTGGGATGCGCATGCGCAGGTTTTGTGGGATGCGCATGCGCAGGTTTTTTGGGATGCGCATGCGCAGGTTTTTTGGGATGCGCATGGCTAGTCGAGCAAAAACACGTGCGAGAGGATGCATCCCGCAGGCTAGTCGAGTAAAAACACGTGCGAGAGGATGCATCCCGCAGGCTAGTCGAGCACAAACACGTGCGAGAGGATGCATCCCGCAGGCTAGTCGAGCAAAAACACGTGCGAGAGGATGCATCCCGCAGGCTAGTCGAGTAAAAACACGTGCGAAAGGATGCATCCCGCAGGCTAGTCGAGCACAAACACGTGCGAGAGGATGCATCCCGCAGGCTAGTCGAGCAAAAACACGTGCGAGAGGATGCATCCCGCAGGCTAGTCGAGCACAAACACGTGCGAGAGGATGCATCCCGCAGGCTAGTCGAGCAAAAACACGTGCGAGAGGATGCATCCCGCAGGCTAGTCGAGTAAAAACACGTGCGAAAGGATGCATCCCGCAGTCTAGTCGAGCACAAACACGTGCGAGGTTTTGTGGGATGCGCATGCGCAGGTTTTGTGGGATGCGCATGCGCAGATTTTTTGGGATGCGCATGCGCAGGTTTTTTGGGATGCGCATGGCTAGTCGAGCAAAAACACGTGCGAGAGGATGCATCCCGCAGGCTAGTCGAGCAAAAACACGTACGAGAGGATGCATCCCGCAGGCTAGTCGAGTAAAAACACGTGCGAAAGGATGCATCCCGCAGGCTAGTCGAGCACAAACACGTGCGAGGTTTTGTGGGATGCGCATGCGCAGATTTTTTGGGATGCGCATGCGCAGGTTTTTTGGGATGCGCATGGCTAGTCGAGCAAAAACACGTGCGAGAGGATGCATCCCGCAGGCTAGTCGAGTAAAAACACGTGCGAGACGATGCATCCCGCAGGCTAGTCGAGTAAAAACACGTGCGAGAGGATGCATCCCGCAGGCTAGTCGAGTAAAAACACGTGCGAGAGGATGCATCCCGCAGGCTAGTCGAGTAAAAACACGTGCGAGGTTTTGTGGGATGCGCATGCGCAGGTTTTGTGGGATGTGCATGCGCAGGTTTTTTGGGATGCGCATGCGCAGGTTTTTTGGGATGCGCATGGCTAGTCGAGCAAAAACACGTGCGAGAGGATGAATCCCGCAGGCTTGTCGAGCACAAACACGTGCGAGGTTTTGTGGGATGCGCATGCGCAGGTTTTGTGGGATGCGCATGCGCAGTTTTTTTGGGATGCGCATGCGCAGGTTTTTTGGGATGCGCATGGCTAGTCGAGCAAAAACACGTGCGAGAGGATGCATCCCGCAGGCTAGTCGAGTAAAAACACGTGCGAGACGATGCATCCCGCAGGCTAGTCGAGTAAAAACACGTGCGAGAGGATGCATCCCGCAGGCTAGTCGAGTAAAAACACGTGCGAGAGGATGCATCCCGCAGGCTAGTCGAGTAAAAACACGTGCGAGGTTTTGTGGGATGCGCATGCGCAGGTTTTGTGGGATGTGCATGCGCAGGTTTTTTGGGATGCGCATGCGCAGGTTTTTTGGGATGCGCATGGCTAGTCGAGCAAAAACACGTGCGAGAGGATGCATCCCGCAGGCTAGTCGAGTAAAAACACGTGCGAGAGGATGCATCCCGCAGGCTAGTCGAGCAAAAACACGTGCGAGAGGATGCATCCCGCAGGCTAGTCGAGTAAAAACACGTGCGAGAGGATGCATCCCGCAGGCTAGTCGAGTAAAAACACGTGCGAGGTTTTGTGGGATGCGCATGCGCAGGTTTTGTGGGATGCGCATGCGCAGGTTTTTTGGGATGCGCATGTGCAGGTTTTTTGGGATGCGCATGGCTAGTCGAGCAAAAACACGTGCGAGAGGATGCATCCCGCAGGCTAGTCGAGTAAAAACACGTGCGAGAGGATGCATCCCGCAGGCTAGTCGAGTAAAAACACGTGCGAGGTTTTGTGGGATGCGCATGCGCAGGTTTTGTGGGATGCGCATGCGCAGGTTTTTTGGGATGCGCATGCGCAGGTTTTTTGGGATGCGCATGGCCAGTCGAGCAAAAACACGTGCGAGAGGATGCATCCCGCAGGCTAGTCGAGTAAAAACACGTGCGAGAGGATGCATCCCGCAGGCTAGTCGAGCAAAAACACGTGCGAGAGGATGCATCCCGCAGGCTAGTCGAGTAAAAACACGTGCGAAAGGATGCATCCCGCAGGCTAGTCGAGCACAAACACGTGCGAGAGGATGCATCCCGCAGGCTAGTCGAGCAAAAACACGTGCGAGAGGATGCATCCCGCAGGCTAGCCGAGCAAAAACACGTGCGAGAGGATGCATCCCGCAGGCTAGTCGAGTAAAAACACGTGCGAGGTTTTGTGGGATGCGCATGCGCAGGTTTTGTGGGATGCGCATGCGCAGGTTTTTTGGGATGCGCATGTGCAGGTTTTTTGGGATGCGCATGGCTAGTCGAGCAAAAACACGTGCGAGAGGATGCATCCCGCAGGCTAGTCGAGTAAAAACACGTGCGAGAGGATGCATCCCGCAGGCTAGTCGAGTAAAAACACGTGCGAGGTTTTGTGGGATGCGCATGCGCAGGTTTTGTGGGATGCGCATGCGCAGGTTTTTTGGGATGCGCATGGCTAGTCGAGCAAAAACACGTGCGAGAGGATGCATCCCGCAGGCTAGTCGAGTAAAAACACGTGCGAAAGGATGCATCCCGCAGGCTAGTCGAGCACAAACACGTGCGAGGTTTTGTGGGATGCGCATGCGCAGGTTTTGTGGGATGCGCATGCGCAGATTTTTTGGGATGCGCATGCGCAGGTTTTTTGGGATGCGCATGGCTAGTCGAGCAAAAACACGTGCGAGAGGATGCATCCCGCAGGCTAGTCGACTAAAAACACGTGCGAGACGATGCATCCCGCAGGCTAGTCGAGTAAAAACACGTGCGAGAGGATGCATCCCGCAGGCTAGTCGAGTAAAAACACGTGCGAGAGGATGCATCCCGCAGGCTAGTCGAGTAAAAACACGTGCGAGAGGATGCATCCCGCAGGCTAGTCGAGCAAAAACACGTGCGAGAGGATGCATCCCGCAGGCTAGTCGAGTAAAAACACGTGCGACAGGATGCATCCCGCAGGCTAGTCGAGTAA
This sequence comes from Lasioglossum baleicum, assembly GCF_051020765.1. Lineage (NCBI taxonomy): Eukaryota > Metazoa > Arthropoda > Insecta > Hymenoptera > Halictidae > Lasioglossum > Lasioglossum baleicum. Next base: position 18,208 of record NW_027469475.1, on the reverse strand, counting down.
AAACACGTGCGAGGTTTTGTGGGATGCGCATGCGCAGGTTTTGTGGGATGCGCATGCGCAGGTTTTTTGGGATGCGCATGTGCAGGTTTTTTGGGATGCGCATGGCTAGTCGAGCAAAAACACGTGCGAGAGGATGCATCCCGCAGGCTAGTCGAGTAAAAACACGTGCGAGAGGATGCATCCCGCAGGCTAGTCGAGTAAAAACACGTGCGAGGTTTTGTGGGATGCGCATGCGCAGGTTTTGTGGGATGCGCATGCGCAGGTTTTTTGGGATGCGCATGGCTAGTCGAGCAAAAACACGTGCGAGAGGATGCATCCCGCAGGCTAGTCGAGCAAAAACACGTGCGAGAGGATGCATCCAGCAGGCTAGTCGAGCACAAACACGTGCGAGAGGATGCATCCCGCAGGCTAGTCGAGCAAAAACACGTGCGAGAGGATGCATCCCGCAGGCTAGTCGAGTAAAAACACGTGCGAAAGGATGCATCCCGCAGTCTAGTCGAGCACAAACACGTGCGAGGTTTTGTGGGATGCGCATGCGCAGGTTTTGTGGGATGCGCATGCGCAGATTTTTTGGGATGCGCATGCGCAGGTTTTTTGGGATGCGCATGGCTAGTCGAGCAAAAACACGTGCGAGAGGATGCATCCCGCAGGCTAGTCGAGCAAAAACACGTACGAGAGGATGCATCCCGCAGGCTAGTCGAGTAAAAACACGTGCGAAAGGATGCATCCCGCAGGCTAGTCGAGCACAAACACGTGCGAGGTTTTGTGGGATGCGCATGCGCAGGTTTTGTGGGATGCGCATGCGCAGGTTTTTTGGGATGCGCATGCGCAGGTTTTTTGGGATGCGCATGGCTAGTCGAGCAAAAACACGTGCGAGAGGATGCATCCCGCAGGGTAGTCGAGTAAAAACACGTGCGAGAGGATGCATCCCGCAGGCTAGTTGAGTAAAAACACGTGCGAGAGGATGCATCCCGCAGGCTAGTCGAGCACAAACACGTGCGAGGTTTTGTGGGATGCGCATGCGCAGGTTTTGTGGGATGCGCATGCGCAGATTTTTTGGGATGCGCATGCGCAGGTTTTTTGGGATGCGCATGGCTAGTCGAGCAAAAACACGTGCGAGAGGATGCATCCCGCAGGCTAGTCGAGTAAAAACACGTGCGAGGTTTTGTGGGGTGCGCATGCGCAGGTTTTGTGGGATGCGCATGCGCAGGTTTTTTGGGATGCGCATGTGCAGGTTTTTTGGGATGCGCATGGCTAGTCGAGCAAAAACACGTGCGAGAGGATGCATCCCGCAGGCTAGTCGAGTAAAAACACGTGCGAGGTTTTGTGGGATGCGCATGCGCAGGTTTTGTGGGATGCGCATGCGCAGGTTTTTTGGGATGCGCATGTGCAGGTTTTTTGGGATGCGCATGGCTAGTCGAGCAAAAACACGTGCGAGAGGATGCATCCCGCAGGCTAGTCGAGTAAAAACACGTGCGAGAGGATGCATCCCGCAGGCTAGTCGAGTAAAAACACGTGCGAGGTTTTGTGGGATGCGCATGCGCAGGTTTTGTGGGATGCGCATGCGCAGGTTTTTTGGGATGCGCATGCGCAGGTTTTTTGGGATGCGCATGGCTAGTCGAGCAAAAACACGTGCGAGAGGATGCATCCCGCAGGCTAGTCGAGTAAAAACACGTGCGAGAGGATGCATCCCGCAGGCTAGTCGAGCACAAACACGTGCGAGAGGATGCATCCCGCAGGCTAGTCGAGCAAAAACACGTGCGAGAGGATGCATCCCGCAGGCTAGTCGAGTAAAAACACGTGCGAAAGGATGCATCCCGCAGGCTAGTCGAGCACAAACACGTGCGAGAGGATGCATCCCGCAGGCTAGTCGAGCAAAAACACGTGCGAGAGGATGCATCCCGCAGGCTAGCCGAGCAAAAACACGTGCGAGAGGATGCATCCCGCAGGCTAGTCGAGTAAAAACACGTGCGAGGTTTTGTGGGATGCGCATGCGCAGGTTTTGTGGGATGCGCATGCGCAGGTTTTTTGGGATGCGCATGTGCAGGTTTTTTGGGATGCGCATGGCTAGTCGAGCAAAAACACGTGCGAGAGGATGCATCCCGCAGGCTAGTCGAGTAAAAACACGTGCGAGAGGATGCATCCCGCAGGCTAGTCGAGTAAAAACACGTGCGAGGTTTTGTGGGATGCGCATGCGCAGGTTTCGTGGGATGCGCATGCGCAGGTTTTTTGGGATGCGCATGGCTAGTCGAGCAAAAACACGTGCGAGAGGATGCATCCCGCAGGCTAGTCGAGTAAAAACACGTGCGAAAGGATGCATCCCGCAGGCTAGTCGAGCACAAACACGTGCGAGGTTTTGTGGGATGCGCATGCGCAGGTTTTGTGGGATGCGCATGCGCAGATTTTTTGGGATGCGCATGCGCAGGTTTTTTGGGATGCGCATGGCTAGTCGAGCAAAAACACGTGCGAGAGGATGCATCCCGCAGGCTAGTCGAGTAAAAACACGTGCGAGACGATGCATCCCGCAGGCTAGTCGAGTAAAAACACGTGCGAGAGGATGCATCCCGCAGGCTAGTCGAGTAAAAACACGTGCGAGAGGATGCATCCCGCAGGCTAGTCGAGTAAAAACACGTGCGAGAGGATGCATCCCGCAGGCTAGTCGAGCAAAAACACGTGCGAGAGGATGCATCCCGCAGGCTAGTCGAGTAAAAACACGTGCGACAGGATGCATCCCGCAGGCTAGTCGAGTAAAAACACGTGCGAGGTTTTGTGGGATGCGCATGCGCAGGTTTTGTGGGATGCGCATGCGCAGGTTTTTTGGGATGCGCATGTGCAGGTTTTTTGGGATGCGCATGGCTAGTCGAGCAAAAACACGTGCGAGAGGATGCATCCCGCAGGCTAGTCGAGTAAAAACACGTGCGAGAGGATGCATCCCGCAGGCTAGTCGAGTAAAAACACGTGCGAGGTTTTGTGGGATGCGCATGCGCAGGTTTTGTGGGATGCGCATGCGCAGGTTTTTTGGGATGCGCATGGCTAGTCGAGCAAAAACACGTGCGAGAGGATGCATCCCGCAGGCTAGTCGAGCAAAAACACGTGCGAGAGGATGCATCCAGCAGGCTAGTCGAGCACAAACACGTGCGAGAGGATGCATCCCGCAGGCTAGTCGAGCAAAAACACGTGCGAGAGGATGCATCCCGCAGGCTAGTCGAGTAAAAACACGTGCGAAAGGATGCATCCCGCAGTCTAGTCGAGCACAAACACGTGCGAGGTTTTGTGGGATGCGCATGCGCAGGTTTTGTGGGATGCGCATGCGCAGATTTTTTGGGATGCGCATGCGCAGGTTTTTTGGGATGCGCATGGCTAGTCGAGCAAAAACACGTGCGAGAGGATGCATCCCGCAGGCTAGTCGAGCAAAAACACGTACGAGAGGATGCATCCCGCAGGCTAGTCGAGTAAAAACACGTGCGAAAGGATGCATCCCGCAGGCTAGTCGAGCACAAACACGTGCGAGGTTTTGTGGGATGCGCATGCGCAGGTTTTGTGGGATGCGCATGCGCAGGTTTTTTGGGATGCGCATGCGCAGGTTTTTTGGGATGCGCATGGCTAGTCGAGCAAAAACACGTGCGAGAGGATGCATCCCGCAGGGTAGTCGAGTAAAAACACGTGCGAGAGGATGCATCCCGCAGGCTAGTTGAGTAAAAACACGTGCGAGAGGATGCATCCCGCAGGCTAGTCGAGCACAAACACGTGCGAGGTTTTGTGGGATGCGCATGCGCAGGTTTTGTGGGATGCGCATGCGCAGATTTTTTGGGATGCGCATGCGCAGGTTTTTTGGGATGCGCATGGCTAGTCGAGCAAAAACACGTGCGAGAGGATGCATCCCGCAGGCTAGTCGAGTAAAAACACGTGCGAGACGATGCATCCCGCAGGCTAGTCGAGTAAAAACACGTGCGAGAGGATGCATCCCGCAGGCTAGTCGAGTAAAAACACGTGCGAGAGGATGCATCCCGCAGGCTAGTCGAGTAAAAACACGTGCGAGGTTTTGTGGGATGCGCATGCGCAGGTTTTTTGGGATGCGCATGCGCAGGTTTTTTGGGATGCGCATGGCTAGTCGAGCAAAAACACGTGCGAGAGGATGCATCCCGCAGGCTAGCCGAGCAAAAACACGTGCGAGAGGATGCATCCCGCAGGCTAGTCGAGTAAAAACACGTGCGAGGTTTTGTGGGGTGCGCATGCGCAGGTTTTGTGGGATGCGCATGCGCAGGTTTTTTGGGATGCGCATGTGCAGGTTTTTTGGGATGCGCATGGCTAGTCGAGCAAAAACACGTGCGAGAGGATGCATCCCGCAGGCTAGTCGAGTAAAAACACGTGCGAGGTTTTGTGGGATGCGCATGCGCAGGTTTTGTGGGATGCGCATGCGCAGGTTTTGTGGGATGCGCATGCGCAGGTTTTTTGGGATGCGCATGTGCAGGTTTTTTGGGATGCGCATGGCTAGTCGAGCAAAAACACGTGCGAGAGGATGCATCCCGCAGGCTAGTCGAGTAAAAACACGTGCGAGAGGATGCATCCCGCAGGCTAGTCGAGTAAAAACACGTGCGAGGTTTTGTGGGATGCGCATGCGCAGGTTTTGTGGGATGCGCATGCGCAGGTTTTTTGGGATGCGCATGCGCAGGTTTTTTGGGATGCGCATGGCTAGTCGAGCAAAAACACGTGCGAGAGGATGCATCCCGCAGGCTAGTCGAGTAAAAACACGTGCGAGAGGATGCATCCCGCAGGCTAGTCGAGCACAAACACGTGCGAGAGGATGCATCCCGCAGGCTAGTCGAGCAAAAACACGTGCGAGAGGATGCATCCCGCAGGCTAGTCGAGTAAAAACACGTGCGAAAGGATGCATCCCGCAGGCTAGTCGAGCACAAACACGTGCGAGAGGATGCATCCCGCAGGCTAGTCGAGCAAAAACACGTGCGAGAGGATGCATCCCGCAGGCTAGTCGAGCACAAACACGTGCGAGAGGATGCATCCCGCAGGCTAGTCGAGCAAAAACACGTGCGAGAGGATGCATCCCGCAGGCTAGTCGAGTAAAAACACGTGCGAAAGGATGCATCCCGCAGTCTAGTCGAGCACAAACACGTGCGAGGTTTTGTGGGATGCGCATGCCGAGGTTTTGTGGGATGCGCATGCGCAGATTTTTTGGGATGCGCATGCGCAGGTTTTTTGGGATGCGCATGGCTAGTCGAGCAAAAACACGTGCGAGAGGATGCATCCCGCAGGCTAGTCGAGCAAAAACACGTACGAGGTTTTGTGGGAAGCGCATGCGCAGGTTTTGTGGGATGCGCATGCGCAGGTTTTTTGGGATGCGCATGCGCAGGTTTTTTGTGATGCGCATGGCTAGTCGAGCAAAAACACGTGCGAGAGGATGCATCCCGCAGGGTAGTCGAGTAAAAACACGTGCGAGAGGATGCATCCCGCAGGCTAGTTGAGTAAAAACACGTGCGAGAGGATGCATCCCGCAGGCTAGTCGAGCACAAACACGTGCGAGGTTTTGTGGGATGCGCATGCGCAGGTTTTGTGGGATGCACATGCGCAGATTTTTTGGGATGCGCATGCGCAGGTTTTTTGGGATGCGCATGGCTAGTCGAGCAAATACACGTGCGAGAGGATGCATCCTGCAGGCTAGTCGAGTAAAAACACGTGCGAGACGATGCATCCCGCAGGCTAGTCGAGTAAAAACACGTGCGAGAGGATGCATCCCGCAGGCTAGTCGAGTAAAAACACGTGCGAGAGGATGCATCCCGCAGGCTAGTCGAGTAAAAACACGTGCGAGGTTTTGTGGGATGCGCATGCGCAGGTTTTTTGGGATGCGCATGCGCAGGTTTTTTGGGATGCGCATGGCTAGTCGAGCAAAAACACGTGCGAGAGGATGCATCCCGCAGGCTAGCCGAGCAAAAACACGTGCGAGAGGATGCATCCCGCAGGCTAGTCGAGTAAAAACACGTGCGAGGTTTTGTGGGATGCGCATGCGCAGGTTTTGTGGGATGCGCATGCGCAGGTTTTTTGGGATGCGCATGTGCAGGTTTTTTGGGATGCGCATGGCTAGTCGAGCAAAAACACGTGCGAGAGGATGCATCCCGCAGGCTAGTCGAGTAAAAACACGTGCGAGAGGATGCATCCCGCAGGCTAGTCGAGTAAAAACACGTGCGAGGTTTTGTGGGATGCGCATGCGCAGGTTTTGTGGGATGGGCATGCGCAGGTTTTTTGGGATGCGCATGCGCAGGTTTTTTGGGATGCGCATGGCTAGTCGAGCAAAAACACGTGCGAGAGGATGCATCCCGCAGGCTAGTCGAGCAAAAACACGTGCGAGAGGATGCATCCCGCAGGCTAGTCGAGTAAAAACACGTGCGAAAGGATGCATCCCGCAGTCTAGTCGAGCACAAACACGTGCGAGGTTTTGTGGGATGCGCATGCGCAGGTTTTGTGGGATGCGCATGCGCAGGTTTTTTGGGATGCGCATGGCTAGTCGAGCAAAAACACGTGCGAGAGGATGCATCCCGCAGGCTAGTCGAGCAAAAACACGTGCGAGAGGATGCATCCCGCAGGCTAGTCGAGCAAAAACACGTGCGAGAGGATGCATCCCGCAGGCTAGTCGAGTAAAAACACGTGCGGAAGGATGCATCCCGCAGGCTAGTCGAGCACAAACACGTGCGAGGTTTTGTGGGATGCGCATGCGCAGGTTTTGTGGGATGCGCATGCGCAGATTTTTTGGGATGCGCATGCGCAGGTTTTTTGGGATGCGCATGGCTAGTCGAGCAAAAACACGTGCGAGAGGATGCATCCCGCAGGCTAGTCGAGTAAAAACACGTGCGAGACGATGCATCCCGCAGGCTAGTCGAGTAAAAACACGTGCGAGAGGATGCATCCCGCAGGCTAGTCGAGTAAAAACACGTGCGAGAGGATGCATCCCGCAGGCTAGTCGAGTAAAAACACGTGCGAGGTTTTGTGGGATGCGCATGCGCAGGTTTTGTGGGATGTGCATGCGCAGGTTTTTTGGGATGCGCATGCGCAGGTTTTTTGGGATGCGCATGGCTAGTCGAGCAAAAACACGTGCGAGAGGATGCATCCCGCAGGCTAGTCGAGCACAAACACGTGCGAGGTTTTGTGGGATGCGCATGCGCAGGTTTTGTGGGATGCGCATGCGCAGATTTTTTGGGATGCGCATGCGCAGGTTTTTTGGGATGCGCATGGCTAGTCGAGCAAAAACACGTGCGAGAGGATGCATCCCGCAGGCTAGTCGAGTAAAAATACGTGCGAGACGATGCATCCCGCAGGCTAGTCGAGTAAAAACACGTGCGAGAGGATGCATCCCGCAGGCTAGTCGAGTAAAAACACGTGCGAGAGGATGCATCCCGCAGGCTAGTCGAGTAAAAACACGTGCGAGGTTTTGTGGGATGCGCATGCGCAGGTTTTGTGGGATGTGCATGCGCAGGTTTTTTGGGATGCGCATGCGCAGGTTTTTTGGGATGCGCATGGCTAGTCGAGCAAAAACACGTGCGAGAGGATGCATCCCGCAGGGTAGTCGAGTAAAAACACGTGCGAGAGGATGCATCCCGCAGGCTAGTCGAGTAAAAACACGTGCGAGAGGATGCATCCCGCAGGCTAGTCGAGTAAAAACACGTGCGAGAGGATGCATCCCGCAGGCTAGTCGAGTAAAAACACGTGCGAAAGGATGCATCCCGCAGGCTAGTCGAGTAAAAACACGTGCGAGGTTTTGTGGGATGCGCATGCGCAGGTTTTGTGGGATGCGCATGCGCAGGTTTTTTGGGATGCGCATGTGCAGGTTTTTTGGGATGCGCATGGCTAGTCGAGCAAAAACACGTGCGAGAGGATGCATCCCGCAGGCTAGTCGAGTAAAAACACGTGCGAGAGGATGCATCCCGCAGGCTAGTCGAGTAAAAACACGTGCGAGGTTTTGTGGGATGCGCATGCGCAGGTTTTGTGGGATGCGCATGCGCAGGTTTTTTGGGATGCGCATGCGCAGGTTTTTTGGGATGCGCATGGCTAGTCGAGCAAAAACACGTGCGAGAGGATGCATCCCGCAGGCTAGTCGAGTAAAAACACGTGCGAGAGGATGCATCCCGCAGGCTAGTCGAGTAAAAACACGTGCGAGGTTTTGTGGGATGCGCATGCGCAGGTTTTGTGGGATGCGCATGCGCAGGTTTTTTGGGATGCGCATGTGCAGGTTTTTTGGGATGCGCATGGCTAGTCGAGCAAAAACACGTGCGAGAGGATGCATCCCGCAGGCTAGTCGAGTAAAAACACGTGCGAGAGGATGCATCCCGCAGGCTAGTCGAGTAAAAACACGTGCGAGGTTTTGTGGGATGCGCATGCGCAGGTTTTGTGGGATGCGCATGCGCAGGTTTTTTGGGATGCGCATGCGCAGGTTTTTTGGGATGCGCATGGCTAGTCGAGCAAAAACACGTGCGAGAGGATGCATCCCGCAGGCTAGTCGAGTAAAAACACGTGCGAGAGGATGCATCCCGCAGGCTAGTCGAGCACAAACACGTGCGAGAGGATGCATCCCGCAGGCTAGTCGAGCAAAAACACGTGCGAGAGGATGCATCCCGCAGGCTAGTCGAGTAAAAACACGTGCGAAAGGATGCATCCCGCAGGCTAGTCGAGCACAAACACGTGCGAGAGGATGCATCCCGCAGGCTAGTCGAGCAAAAACACGTGCGAGAGGATGCATCCCGCAGGCTAGCCGAGCAAAAACACGTGCGAGAGGATGCATCCCGCAGGCTAGTCGAGTAAAAACACGTGCGAGGTTTTGTGGGATGCGCATGCGCAGGTTTTGTGGGATGCGCATGCGCAGGTTTTTTGGGATGCGCATGTGCAGGTTTTTTGGGATGCGCATGGCTAGTCGAGCAAAAACACGTGCGAGAGGATGCATCCCGCAGGCTAGTCGAGTAAAAACACGTGCGAGAGGATGCATCCCGCAGGCTAGTCGAGTAAAAACACGTGCGAGGTTTTGTGGGATGCGCATGCGCAGGTTTCGTGGGATGCGCATGCGCAGGTTTTTTGGGATGCGCATGGCTAGTCGAGCAAAAACACGTGCGAGAGGATGCATCCCGCAGGCTAGTCGAGTAAAAACACGTGCGAAAGGATGCATCCCGCAGGCTAGTCGAGCACAAACACGTGCGAGGTTTTGTGGGATGCGCATGCGCAGGTTTTGTGGGATGCGCATGCGCAGATTTTTTGGGATGCGCATGCGCAGGTTTTTTGGGATGCGCATGGCTAGTCGAGCAAAAACACGTGCGAGAGGATGCATCCCGCAGGCTAGTCGAGTAAAAACACGTGCGAGACGATGCATCCCGCAGGCTAGTCGAGTAAAAACACGTGCGAGAGGATGCATCCCGCAGGCTAGTCGAGTAAAAACACGTGCGAGAGGATGCATCCCGCAGGCTAGTCGAGTAAAAACACGTGCGAGAGGATGCATCCCGCAGGCTAGTCGAGCAAAAACACGTGCGAGAGGATGCATCCCGCAGGCTAGTCGAGTAAAAACACGTGCGACAGGATGCATCCCGCAGGCTAGTCGAGTAAAAACACGTGCGAGGTTTTGTGGGATGCGCATGCGCAGGTTTTGTGGGATGCGCATGCGCAGGTTTTTTGGGATGCGCATGTGCAGGTTTTTTGGGATGCGCATGGCTAGTCGAGCAAAAACACGTGCGAGAGGATGCATCCCGCAGGCTAGTCGAGTAAAAACACGTGCGAGAGGATGCATCCCGCAGGCTAGTCGAGTAAAAACACGTGCGAGGTTTTGTGGGATGCGCATGCGCAGGTTTTGTGGGATGCGCATGCGCAGGTTTTTTGGGATGCGCATGGCTAGTCGAGCAAAAACACGTGCGAGAGGATGCATCCCGCAGGCTAGTCGAGCAAAAACACGTGCGAGAGGATGCATCCAGCAGGCTAGTCGAGCACAAACACGTGCGAGAGGATGCATCCCGCAGGCTAGTCGAGCAAAAACACGTGCGAGAGGATGCATCCCGCAGGCTAGTCGAGTAAAAACACGTGCGAAAGGATGCATCCCGCAGTCTAGTCGAGCACAAACACGTGCGAGGTTTTGTGGGATGCGCATGCGCAGGTTTTGTGGGATGCGCATGCGCAGATTTTTTGGGATGCGCATGCGCAGGTTTTTTGGGATGCGCATGGCTAGTCGAGCAAAAACACGTGCGAGAGGATGCATCCCGCAGGCTAGTCGAGCAAAAACACGTACGAGAGGATGCATCCCGCAGGCTAGTCGAGTAAAAACACGTGCGAAAGGATGCATCCCGCAGGCTAGTCGAGCACAAACACGTGCGAGGTTTTGTGGGATGCGCATGCGCAGGTTTTGTGGGATGCGCATGCGCAGGTTTTTTGGGATGCGCATGCGCAGGTTTTTTGGGATGCGCATGGCTAGTCGAGCAAAAACACGTGCGAGAGGATGCATCCCGCAGGGTAGTCGAGTAAAAACACGTGCGAGAGGATGCATCCCGCAGGCTAGTTGAGTAAAAACACGTGCGAGAGGATGCATCCCGCAGGCTAGTCGAGCACAAACACGTGCGAGGTTTTGTGGGATGCGCATGCGCAGGTTTTGTGGGATGCGCATGCGCAGATTTTTTGGGATGCGCATGCGCAGGTTTTTTGGGATGCGCATGGCTAGTCGAGCAAAAACACGTGCGAGAGGATGCATCCCGCAGGCTAGTCGAGTAAAAACACGTGCGAGACGATGCATCCCGCAGGCTAGTCGAGTAAAAACACGTGCGAGAGGATGCATCCCGCAGGCTAGTCGAGTAAAAACACGTGCGAGAGGATGCATCCCGCAGGCTAGTCGAGTAAAAACACGTGCGAGGTTTTGTGGGATGCGCATGCGCAGGTTTTTTGGGATGCGCATGCGCAGGTTTTTTGGGATGCGCATGGCTAGTCGAGCAAAAACACGTGCGAGAGGATGCATCCCGCAGGCTAGCCGAGCAAAAACACGTGCGAGAGGATGCATCCCGCAGGCTAGTCGAGTAAAAACACGTGCGAGGTTTTGTGGGGTGCGCATGCGCAGGTTTTGTGGGATGCGCATGCGCAGGTTTTTTGGGATGCGCATGTGCAGGTTTTTTGGGATGCGCATGGCTAGTCGAGCAAAAACACGTGCGAGAGGATGCATCCCGCAGGCTAGTCGAGTAAAAACACGTGCGAGGTTTTGTGGGATGCGCATGCGCAGGTTTTGTGGGATGCGCATGCGCAGGTTTTGTGGGATGCGCATGCGCAGGTTTTTTGGGATGCGCATGTGCAGGTTTTTTGGGATGCGCATGGCTAGTCGAGCAAAAACACGTGCGAGAGGATGCATCCCGCAGGCTAGTCGAGTAAAAACACGTGCGAGAGGATGCATCCCGCAGGCTAGTCGAGTAAAAACACGTGCGAGGTTTTGTGGGATGCGCATGCGCAGGTTTTGTGGGATGCGCATGCGCAGGTTTTTTGGGATGCGCATGCGCAGGTTTTTTGGGATGCGCATGGCTAGTCGAGCAAAAACACGTGCGAGAGGATGCATCCCGCAGGCTAGTCGAGTAAAAACACGTGCGAGAGGATGCATCCCGCAGGCTAGTCGAGCACAAACACGTGCGAGAGGATGCATCCCGCAGGCTAGTCGAGCAAAAACACGTGCGAGAGGATGCATCCCGCAGGCTAGTCGAGTAAAAACACGTGCGAAAGGATGCATCCCGCAGGCTAGTCGAGCACAAACACGTGCGAGAGGATGCATCCCGCAGGCTAGTCGAGCAAAAACACGTGCGAGAGGATGCATCCCGCAGGCTAGTCGAGCACAAACACGTGCGAGAGGATGCATCCCGCAGGCTAGTCGAGCAAAAACACGTGCGAGAGGATGCATCCCGCAGGCTAGTCGAGTAAAAACACGTGCGAAAGGATGCATCCCGCAGTCTAGTCGAGCACAAACACGTGCGAGGTTTTGTGGGATGCGCATGCCGAGGTTTTGTGGGATGCGCATGCGCAGATTTTTTGGGATGCGCATGCGCAGGTTTTTTGGGATGCGCATGGCTAGTCGAGCAAAAACACGTGCGAGAGGATGCATCCCGCAGGCTAGTCGAGCAAAAACACGTACGAGAGGATGCATCCCGCAGGCTAGTCGAGTAAAAACACGTGCGAAAGGATGCATCCCGCAGGCTAGTCGAGCACAAACACGTGCGAGGTTTTGTGGGAAGCGCATGCGCAGGTTTTGTGGGATGCGCATGCGCAGGTTTTTTGGGATGCGCATGCGCAGGTTTTTTGTGATGCGCATGGCTAGTCGAGCAAAAACACGTGCGAGAGGATGCATCCCGCAGGGTAGTCGAGTAAAAACACGTGCGAGAGGATGCATCCCGCAGGCTAGTTGAGTAAAAACACGTGCGAGAGGATGCATCCCGCAGGCTAGTCGAGCACAAACACGTGCGAGGTTTTGTGGGATGCGCATGCGCAGGTTTTGTGGGATGCACATGCGCAGATTTTTTGGGATGCGCATGCGCAGGTTTTTTGGGATGCGCATGGCTAGTCGAGCAAATACACGTGCTAGAGGATGCATCCTGCAGGCTAGTCGAGTAAAAACACGTGCGAGACGATGCATCCCGCAGGCTAGTCGAGTAAAAACACGTGCGAGAGGATGCATCCCGCAGGCTAGTCGAGTAAAAACACGTGCGAGAGGATGCATCCCGCAGGCTAGTCGAGTAAAAACACGTGCGAGGTTTTGTGGGATGCGCATGCGCAGGTTTTTTGGGATGCGCATGCGCAGGTTTTTTGGGATGCGCATGGCTAGTCGAGCAAAAACACGTGCGAGAGGATGCATCCCGCAGGCTAGCCGAGCAAAAACACGTGCGAGAGGATGCATCCCGCAGGCTAGTCGAGTAAAAACACGTGCGAGGTTTTGTGGGATGCGCATGCGCAGGTTTTGTGGGATGCGCATGCGCAGGTTTTTTGGGATGCGCATGTGCAGGTTTTTTGGGATGCGCATGGCTAGTCGAGCAAAAACACGTGCGAGAGGATGCATCCCGCAGGCTAGTCGAGTAAAAACACGTGCGAGAGGATGCATCCCGCAGGCTAGTCGAGTAAAAACACGTGCGAGGTTTTGTGGGATGCGCATGCGCAGGTTTTGTGGGATGGGCATGCGCAGGTTTTTTGGGATGCGCATGCGCAGGTTTTTTGGGATGCGCATGGCTAGTCGAGCAAAAACACGTGCGAGAGGATGCATCCCGCAGGCTAGTCGAGCAAAAACACGTGCGAGAGGATGCATCCCGCAGGCTAGTCGAGTAAAAACACGTGCGAAAGGATGCATCCGCAGTCTAGTCGAGCACAAACACGTGCGAGGTTTTGTGGGATGCGCATGCGCAGGTTTTGTGGGATGCGCATGCGCAGGTTTTTTGGGATGCGCATGGCTAGTCGAGCAAAAACACGTGCGAGAGGATGCATCCCGCAGGCTAGTCGAGCAAAAACACGTGCGAGAGGATGCATCCCGCAGGCTAGTCGAGCAAAAACACGTGCGAGAGGATGCATCCCGCAGGCTAGTCGAGTAAAAACACGTGCGGAAGGATGCATCCCGCAGGCTAGTCGAGCACAAACACGTGCGAGGTTTTGTGGATGCGCATGCGCAGGTTTTGTGGGATGCGCATGCGCAGATTTTTTGGATGCGCATGCGCAGGTTTTTTGGGATGCGCATGGCTAGTCGAGCAAAAACACGTGCGAGAGGATGCATCCCGCAGGCTAGTCGAGTAAAAACACGTGCGAGACGATGCATCCCGCAGGCTAGTCGAGTAAAAACACGTGCGAGAGGATGCATCCCGCAGGCTAGTCGAGTAAAAACACGTGCGAGAGGATGCATCCCGCAGGCTAGTCGAGTAAAAACACGTGCGAGGTTTTGTGGGATGCGCATGCGCAGGTTTTGTGGGATGTGCATGCGCAGGTTTTTTGGGATGCGCATGCGCAGGTTTTTTGGGATGCGCATGGCTAGTCGAGCAAAAACACGTGCGAGAGGATGCATCCCGCAGGCTAGTCGAGCACAAACACGTGCGAGGTTTTGTGGGATGCGCATGCGCAGGTTTTGTGGGATGCGCATGCGCAGATTTTTTGGGATGCGCATGCGCAGGTTTTTTGGATGCGCATGGCTAGTCGAGCAAAAACACGTGCGAGAGGATGCATCCCGCAGGCTAGTCGAGTAAAAATACGTGCGAGACGATGCATCCCGCAGGCTAGTCGAGTAAAAACACGTGCGAGAGGATGCATCCCGCAGGCTAGTCGAGTAAAAACACGTGCGAGAGGATGCATCCCGCAGGCTAGTCGAGTAAAAACACGTGCGAGGTTTTGTGGGATGCGCATGCGCAGGTTTTGTGGGATGTGCATGCGCAGGTTTTTTGGGATGCGCATGCGCAGGTTTTTTGGGATGCGCATGGCTAGTCGAGCAAAAACACGTGCGAGAGGATGCATCCCGCAGGGTAGTCGAGTAAAAACACGTGCGAGAGGATGCATCCCGCAGGCTAGTCGAGTAAAAACACGTGCGAGAGGATGCATCCCGCAGGCTAGTCGAGTAAAAACACGTGCGAGAGGATGCATCCCGCAGGCTAGTCGAGTAAAAACACGTGCGAAAGGATGCATCCCGCAGGCTAGTCGAGTAAAAACACGTGCGAGGTTTTGTGGGATGCGCATGCGCAGGTTTTGTGGGATGCGCATGCGCAGGTTTTTTGGGATGCGCATGTGCAGGTTTTTTGGATGCGCATGGCTAGTCGAGCAAAAACACGTGCGAGAGGATGCATCCCGCAGGCTAGTCGAGTAAAAACACGTGCGAGAGGATGCATCCCGCAGGCTAGTCGAGTAAAAACACGTGCGAGGTTTTGTGGGATGCGCATGCGCAGGTTTTGTGGGATGCGCATGCGCAGGTTTTTTGGGATGCGCATGCGCAGGTTTTTTGGGATGCGCATGGCTAGTCGAGCAAAAACACGTGCGAGAGGATGCATCCCGCAGGCTAGTCGAGTAAAAACACGTGCGAGAGGATGCATCCCGCAGGCTAGTCGAGTAAAAACACGTGCGAGGTTTTGTGGGATGCGCATGCGCAGGTTTTGTGGGATGCGCATGCGCAGGTTTTTTGGGATGCGCATGTGCAGGTTTTTTGGGATGCGCATGGCTAGTCGAGCAAAAACACGTGCGAGAGGATGCATCCCGCAGGCTAGTCGAGTAAAAACACGTGCGAGAGGATGCATCCCGCAGGCTAGTCGAGTAAAAACACGTGCGAGGTTTTGTGGGATGCGCATGCGCAGGTTTTGTGGGATGCGCATGCGCAGGTTTTTTGGATGCGCATGCGCAGGTTTTTTGGGATGCGCATGGCTAGTCGAGCAAAAACACGTGCGAGAGGATGCATCCGCAGGCTAGTCGAGTAAAAACACGTGCGAGAGGATGCATCCCGCAGGCTAGTCGAGCACAAACACGTGCGAGAGGATGCATCCCGCAGGCTAGTCGAGCAAAAACACGTGCGAGAGGATGCATCCCGCAGGCTAGTCGAGTAAAAACACGTGCGAAAGGATGCATCCCGCAGGCTAGTCGAGCACAAACACGTGCGAGAGGATGCATCCCGCAGGCTAGTCGAGCAAAAACACGTGCGAGAGGATGCATCCCGCAGGCTAGCCGAGCAAAAACACGTGCGAGAGGATGCATCCCGCAGGCTAGTCGAGTAAAAACACGTGCGAGGTTTTGTGGGATGCGCATGCGCAGGTTTTGTGGGATGCGCATGCGCAGGTTTTTTGGGATGCGCATGTGCAGGTTTTTTGGGATGCGCATGGCTAGTCGAGCAAAAACACGTGCGAGAGGATGCATCCCGCAGGCTAGTCGAGTAAAAACACGTGCGAGAGGATGCATCCCGCAGGCTAGTCGAGTAAAAACACGTGCGAGGTTTTGTGGGATGCGCATGCGCAGGTTTTGTGGGATGCGCATGCGCAGGTTTTTTGGGATGCGCATGGCTAGTCGAGCAAAAACACGTGCGAGAGGATGCATCCCGCAGGCTAGTCGAGTAAAAACACGTGCGAAAGGATGCATCCCGCAGGCTAGTCGAGCACAAACACGTGCGAGGTTTTGTGGGATGCGCATGCGCAGGTTTTGTGGGATGCGCATGCGCAGATTTTTTGGGATGCGCATGCGCAGGTTTTTTGGGATGCGCATGGCTAGTCGAGCAAAAACACGTGCGAGAGGATGCATCCCGCAGGCTAGTCGAGTAAAAACACGTGCGAGACGATGCATCCCGCAGGCTAGTCGAGTAAAAACACGTGCGAGAGGATGCATCCGCAGGCTAGTCGAGTAAAAACACGTGCGAGAGGATGCATCCCGCAGGCTAGTCGAGTAAAACACGTGCGAGAGGATGCATCCCGCAGGCTAGTCGAGCAAAAACACGTGCGAGAGGATGCATCCCGCAGGCTAGTCGAGTAAAAACACGTGCGACAGGATGCATCCCGCAGGCTAGTCGAGTAAAAACACGTGCGAGGTTTTGTGGGATGCGCATGCGCAGGTTTTGTGGGATGCGCATGCGCAGGTTTTTTGGGATGCGCATGTGCAGGTTTTTTGGGATGCGCATGGCTAGTCGAGCAAAAACACGTGCGAGAGGATGCATCCGCAGGCTAGTCGAGTAAAAACACGTGCGAGAGGATGCATCCCGCAGGCTAGTCGAGTAAAAACACGTGCGAGGTTTTGTGGGATGCGCATGCGCAGGTTTTGTGGGATGCGCATGCGCAGGTTTTTTGGGATGCGCATGGCTAGTCGAGCAAAAACACGTGCGAGAGGATGCATCCCGCAGGCTAGTCGAGCAAAAACACGTGCGAGAGGATGCATCCAGCAGGCTAGTCGAGCACAAACACGTGCGAGAGGATGCATCCCGCAGGCTAGTCGAGCAAAAACACGTGCGAGAGGATGCATCCCGCAGGCTAGTCGAGTAAAAACACGTGCGAAAGGATGCATCCCGCAGTCTAGTCGAGCACAAACACGTGCGAGGTTTTGTGGGATGCGCATGCGCAGGTTTTGTGGGATGCGCATGCGCAGATTTTTTGGGATGCGCATGCGCAGGTTTTTTGGGATGCGCATGGCTAGTCGAGCAAAAACACGTGCGAGAGGATGCATCCCGCAGGCTAGTCGAGCAAAAACACGTACGAGAGGATGCATCCCGCAGGCTAGTCGAGTAAAAACACGTGCGAAAGGATGCATCCCGCAGGCTAGTCGAGCACAAACACGTGCGAGGTTTTGTGGGATGCGCATGCGCAGGTTTTGTGGGATGCGCATGCGCAGGTTTTTTGGGATGCGCATGCGCAGGTTTTTTGGGATGCGCATGGCTAGTCGAGCAAAAACACGTGCGAGAGGATGCATCCCGCAGGGTAGTCGAGTAAAAACACGTGCGAGAGGATGCATCCCGCAGGCTAGTTGAGTAAAAAACACGTGCGAGAGGATGCATCCCGCAGGCTAGTCGAGCACAAACACGTGCGAGGTTTTGTGGGATGCGCATGCGCAGGTTTTGTGGGATGCGCATGCGCAGATTTTTTGGGATGCGCATGCGCAGGTTTTTTGGGATGCGCATGGCTAGTCGAGCAAAAACACGTGCGAGAGGATGCATCCCGCAGGCTAGTCGAGTAAAAACACGTGCGAGACGATGCATCCCGCAGGCTAGTCGAGTAAAAACACGTGCGAGAGGATGCATCCCGCAGGCTAGTCGAGTAAAAACACGTGCGAGAGGATGCATCCCGCAGGCTAGTCGAGTAAAAACACGTGCGAGGTTTTGTGGGATGCGCATGCGCAGGTTTTTTGGGATGCGCATGCGCAGGTTTTTTGGGATGCGCATGGCTAGTCGAGCAAAAACACGTGCGAGAGGATGCATCCCGCAGGCTAGCCGAGCAAAAACACGTGCGAGAGGATGCATCCCGCAGGCTAGTCGAGTAAAAACACGTGCGAGGTTTTGTGGGGTGCGCATGCGCAGGTTTTGTGGGATGCGCATGCGCAGGTTTTTTGGGATGCGCATGTGCAGGTTTTTTGGGATGCGCATGGCTAGTCGAGCAAAAACACGTGCGAGAGGATGTATCCCGCAGGCTAGTCGAGTAAAAACACGTGCGAGGTTTTGTGGGATGCGCATGCGCAGGTTTTGTGGGATGCGCATGCGCAGGTTTTGTGGGATGCGCATGCGCAG